>NW_026115108.1:0-87762 GCF_025201925.1 Gopherus flavomarginatus
GATCTGAGATGAAGAAGGATCGTGTCCCAGGTTCTTAAACATTTCCAGCAGCCTTTCGGCCTGAGAAAACAATAGGCTTAACTCTACTTCCAAGCATCCTGGCAATTAGTACAGAGTAATTTATTCATTAAACAGTTCAGATACAGATTACCACAACCTTCAAAGAGACACAGACAATAATACTATTTCACTCAAGTATCATCATAAATGTTAATATTCTTTTTTTGCTCTTTGAATTAAAACTACAGCAAAAGACAAGACTTGTTTGCCTACATCACAAGACCTGAGCAAACACCTCCCCTTCTACCTCTAACACTGCAGACTTGCATTTCAAAGCTCTGTTCATTTACATATTTAGTTAAACAGTTTTTAATGTTCACCCACGGGTCAGGTCAGTCGGTGAGGTGAGTTAATTAACTCTTTCTTGCCCTGTCACCTTTCAATGAGATATTAGATTATACTTATAATGTCACAGTCACGGTGAGTTGACTGCTGCAGCTCCCCGTAGACTCTGCCTGCGCCTCTCACCGAGCTGGAGTACAGCAGGCAAGGGGAGAGCACTCAATGTATTGCATCTACACTAGACGCGATATATCGACCCCCCACAGGATCGATCGCTGACCACCGATTCGGCAGGTGGTATAAACATAACCCGAGTATCTGGTGATCGGAGCTGGACCCCGGAGGGGGACACATTGAAGGAACTCAGGGGTTAAGGTGCCTCTATTGTCAACTGTCATGGCTGCTGTTGCTCAGAGGAGGGTGCTTGACTGCCTGGCACGCTTAGGCGCCGCAAGCCTTGGAGGTGGGAGAAGTGAAGTGGCCACGGCGTGCTCGGGGTGCTTGTGCTCGGAGCAGGGGTGAGCTCGGGTGAGGGGGGTGGCGCAAGGCAGAGCAGGAGAGTTGCCACACGAGGGGAGCCTCAGGGTGGAGGGGGGAGCTGCCACGGGTGGGGCGCCTCAGGGCTGAGGTGCGGGGGAGGGAGGGTGCAAGGTGGAAGTTTCGCCTAGGGCATGAAACTGCCCCACGCCCTGCCGGCAGCCAGCCCTGCACCCCCTGCCCTGCCCTGCCGGCAGTCAGCCTCTGTCTCCAGCCAGCCCTGCACCTTCTGCTTTGCCTGCACCAGCCGCATCCTCCCTGCCCTGTTTCCAGCCAACCAATGATGCACCCCCCTGCCTGAAGCCAGCCAGCCACACAGCCCTTGCCCTGCCTGAAGCCAGACCCTACCTCCAGCCAACCCCACATCCACTGGTGCCCTGCACTTCCCAGGGCAGTAACCCTGCACCTCTGCTTCAATGAGGGGGGCAGGGAGCAGCTGGGACCCACACATGTGCACACCCTAGGGTGACCAGACAGCAAGTGTGAAAAATCGGGACGGCGTGGGGGGTAATAGGATCCTAGATAAGAGCCCAAAATTCGGACTGTCCCTATAAAATTGGGACATCTGGTCACCACAGCACACCCCCAGGACTCCTGAGTTCCATGCTGGGTTTCCTATTGGTTCCTCTGCCGGTTGTTTTCCTTTTCCTGGGGACTTTGGGCAAGTTGCTCCCCACTCTCGGGCTCTGTCCCCAGCAGTCAAATGGGGATTTCATACCTTCTCTCTATTGGAAAGTGCTGGGAGAATCTCCCAGCAAAAGCTGCTCTGACAGTGCTAAGCAGCATCTGACCAATCAAGGTCGGAGCTCACTGCCCAGGAGGAGTGCTTGGCTCTGGGGTTTCACTTCAGCCCAGGGTAGAGAGAGAGCCCTAACCATGGAGTTTGGCTCAAGAAGACCAAGTCTCCAATTCGTTAAGGGTTTTTTGAATTTCAATCCTGTGCTCCAAAGTGCTTGGTGTCAGTTGTAAACTTTAGGAGCATGCTCTCCACTCCATTTTCCAAATCATTCATGAAAATATAGAATAGTACCTGACACCGGACTGATCTCTGCCACACCCACTAGGTTCACCCTCCCCGTTGGGCAGATTAACATGGAGAAGGGCTCCTGGAGTCTTGGCTTTCAACCAGCTCTGCACCCACATTACACTGATTGCAGCTGGACTGCATTTCCCTCGTTTGCTTCTGAGAATGTCCTATGGGACTGTGTCAAAAGCCTTAGTAACACCAAGCTAGATCCCATCTATTGTTTACTCACCTCTACCAGGCCCAGAACCCTGCCAAAGAAGGAAAGAGGATTGGTTTGGAATGATTTCTTCTTGACAATTCCACGCTCACTAGTCATAAGAACCAAATCATCCTGTAGGTGCTGCTGACAAACTGAGTGTTTAAGAATGTATTGCAGGATCTCTCCAGCTATGGCAGTCAGGCTAGCTAGTCTGTAAGTCCCAGAGGTCTTTTTGTTCCCCTTTGAAAGATAGGTCCTGTCTTGTTCATGGATGGGAAGATGTTCTTTTTCAGGGGTCTCAGACGAGAACTGGGGCACAACACCTGGTTTGTTAAGGCCACAAAAACGGAGGAAGGAACCTCTTCTCTGCTGCTGGCAAAGAACCACAGGTACCTAAAAGATAGGGACTCACATCTTTGAATGGGCTTTAAAAAGGCAGTGGTTAATAAGTTTGGCCCCGACCATTTCTTGTTTCCACAGACTAGACATTTTAGCAAACTTTAGAATTCCTTGGTGCTAAACACTGTGAAACTCCCCTTTCTCCTTCACAGAGGGCTTTAATACCCCTTCTCTCACTTGGGCTCTAAACTGCCCATAGTTCGAGAACTGTTCCTGTTCCGATTGGACAGATGGGAGAAGGGAAGTGACCTACCCAAGGCCTACACAACAAGGCGATGGCAGAGCCAGAAAGAGAAGCAACCAGTTCTGACTCCTGTTCCAACATATGAAAACACCCCAGAGCCCAGGAATCGAGATGGTGGGAAAATTTCATTCAAACCGTTTCTGTCCGAAAATCCCATTTAGACTAAACCAGTTTGTTTCTCAAAATCATAACAAGTGGAATGAAAGATCTTTGCAAAAATATTTTGTTGCAAAACAAAAGCATCTCCTCTTTTTCAGAGTGTGTTAAATTGTCTCCTCGCACACAAAGAGGAGACACTTACATCTCAACCATTAGATAAGATGCTTCAATCTGAGCTAAGTCGTTGCTACTATTAACAATTTCAAAATAAAAAAATACAAATAAAATAGACTATTTCAGCTAATCTATTATGTCATCATCTGCTCTGAGTAAACATGATGGGAAACTTCATATTATGCACTACTTCTAGTGACACTCCCAAATGGATCCGCATCCTTCACCCACCATGAGGTAGGTAAGAGCGGATCATTATTATCCCTACTTGAAAGAGGGAGAAGCTAAGGCTGAGAAAGGAGAATTGACTAGTCTTAGGTCACACAGCCCGTCAGAGGCAGTGTTGGGAATAGGACCGAAGAGCCCTGATTTTCAAACAAACCATAGGATCTTGAATTTCAGACATTGAATGACCTGAATACTGTGCTCTCAGATGAGCTCCAGACCAACAACAGTGACAGTAATTGTTCAGGAAGCATTTGAGGAGAACTGCAATGTTAGAGGGAATCATCAACTGCTCAGAGACAATTAATGCAGAGAAGCAGCAAAATTAATCAAAGATAGAATTGGTTCTGAACTATTTACTTAATCTTAAAAGAGAACAACAAGGACCTGAGTCTCCTCCCTGTCAATAACCCCCTGCTCAACCAATCAGGGTAGAGACTGAGGACGGGAGGCTGAGGGTTCTCACCAGAGAGCCCAAAGGATGGCCCAGGTCACCGGTGGGGATCACTGCCCGAGCACTATTTCAGTCCCACATTTTTGGGTGGACCTTCCATAGTGGGAGCTGCAGAGGACTTCCCTGCAACACACAGACACACACACACACACCTCCGTCCTGTTGTTGGGAAGGAACAGGAGAAAGGACAAAAGAAGCAAGAGAAGAAGAGGAGGGAAGGATGGAGGAAGGGGTGAAACAAAAAGGACAAACCCTAATGTCCCCAGAGATTCTAAGAGACAATATCCCAGGTGCACAATAAAATTCTGCCTCATTAAGCTCGTGTTTTCCATGCCTAGAATTCACTTGTCACCAGATAGATCAGACAGAACAGGTTTCAAACCTCCAGAAGGCTCTTACCTTCTAAACAGGGACGGCTGTTTTCTAGTAAAATCACTACAAGGGAAGGAGAAAACTCGAAAGAGGTTCCTCCTGGCGCTCACGTCCATGACCCCAAATAATCTCTCAGTCCTCAAAGAGAGACCTGGAGAAGGAAACGTGCTGATGCAAAGCCTCAAAGGTCTCTGAGGTTTCCCTGGCCCCTCGCCCCTGTCCTGCCTGGCTGATGTCAGCATCTCTCTGTGAGGTCACCACCTGCCCACCACCTTTGAATAATAGTCTGAGGTCCTGCAAAAGGCCTTTGTGATGTCACTGCCACATCCCTCCTTTGCTGTGCCAATGTCCTGCCCCTGGCCTGGACCTTTGGAGGTTTGAGCTACTCCCTGTGGATCACCCCACTCAAGGAGCGTTCATTCTAGTCAGCAAGCAGGCTAGACAGGAAAACATCAGACGCTGCTCCCAATGCTACACTCAGTTTTTCAGAAATTAGTCGACTTCATGGTCAGAAGACACCATTAGAGCATCTAACCTGCATATCACAGGCCTCCTGTATGACATAACAGCTACCTTGGGGGCAAACACATTCCAGAAAGGCATCTAGTCCTCATTAAATGACATCAGGAGATGGTGAATCCACCACTTTCCTTGGTAGCTTGCTCCTGTGGTGAATCATCCTCGCTGTTGACTATTGTGCCTCAATTGTAATATGAATTTGTCTCTTTTCACTTTCCAGACATTGGGTCTTGTTATGCCTTTCTCTGCTCCATTCAAGAGCCCGTAAATACCCAATCTTTTCTCTCCATTAAGGCCCTTCAACATTTCAATGAAATCACCTTTCAATCTTCTTTTGATAAGCTAAACAGGTTGAGCTCTTTCAATAGCTCACTGGAAGGCATTTTTCTCCAGCCCTCAGAACATTTGGTGGCTCTTTGCTGCCCTAGCTCCAATTTCACAACATCTTTTTCAAATGAGGATACCAGAACTGGAGGCAGTATAAAGGTTGTATAAAGGTAAAATTAAATAGGTTGCAGAGGAGTTTTTTTTAATTTCGGCTTTTGTTGCTAAAAATTTTGTCTCTCTGCGGTGAGAAAAAACACTCCCCGAATGCCAAAATTTGAGCCATGAAAAGCGGCAGTGTGAACAGCGCATCATAGGTGGAGCTGTGCTCCCGGTGACAAAGCTCCTGCCCCTCATTGGAGGTAGTTTGGCTTTGTTGCCGGGGAAGCTCTCTCTCAGCGATAAGGACGGCCACACAGCGCACCTTACAATGGCATGGTTAGAGTGGCACAGCTGCACCGTGGTAAGGTGTGCGGTGTAGACACAGCCTCAGAGCTGGGGAAAGCCGACAGGCGCTGAGGAGCACAGGGTTCAGACAGAGACATCCGTTAGGAGAGGAACTATTCACAGGGATTCTCTATAGCCTAGTAAGGTGGAGAGGATGGAAGATGATAATGTACAGGTAGGTTCTGATGAGAAACAGTGAAATGAAAGAGTCTCCCTCAATTACATCATGTAATAGCAGACAGCTAAAATGGGACACATTTTAGAAGTGCTTAAATACAAACGCTAAACGTCTAAGTACTAAGACTGGTGAATTTGAGTGCCTGGTATTGAGTGACGATATTGATAGAATAGGCATCACAGAAACCCTTGCACCCCCTCCTGCACCCACATGGGGAGACTGACCTGTGTGCATGGAGCAGCTGGCATTGCTGCCCCCCACTCCTCCCTGGAACGCTGCTCATCTGGGCACCACTAGGGGCTGTGGGATGTGGGGGCAAGAAGTGAGATCATCCGAGCTCCCTGCATCCAGGTCACTTTCCTCAGCCGGGCTGCATAGCGGGAGGGCAGAGAGCAGCAGCTTCTGATGCTCCCCTCACAGCACAGCCCAAGTGGGAAAAGTGACCAGGACGCATGGAGCACATAGGGTTGCTCCTTACTCCCCTCAAACCTCTATGGACCCATGGAGGAGCATTGGGGCAGGGGAGAGCAGTGAGCACCTTTGCACTGCCACACGGTGCCCTTTGACCCCTGGAGCCCTGGGCGGCTATCGGGAGGCACCACCCCTAAGGCCGGCCAGGCTCCCCAGAACGAGCAGCAGAAAACACAGAGACTGGCCACACACTGAGCAGTGGTAGCCTGGGCGGCTCGTAATGGAGGCTCAGGGGGGAGGGGTGTCATAACATTTTTTCCCAGATTTGGACCTTAGCGTCCAAAATATGGGTGTTAGCATGAAAACCTCCAAGCTTAGTTACCAGCTTGGACCTGGTAAAGCTGCCACCAGCCAGGGATTTATACAGTGCCTGGCTCACTGTGGTCTCCCCAAAACCTTCCCCGGGGGACCCCCAGACTCAGATGCCTTGAGTCTCACAACAAAGGGGAATAAACCATTTCCCTTCCCCCTCCTCCCCTCCAGGTGTTCCCTCCCTGGGTTCCTGGAGAGATATACAGAAGCAAGCTCCGTGAATCTAAACAGAGGGACTCCCCCCTCCCTGTTTCCAGTCCTGGAAATAGAAGTACCAAGATAGCTAATCTCTCTTCCCCCTTACCCAGAGGATATGCAAAGTCAGGCTAGTAAATCTAAAACAACGAGATTTTCCCCCTAACTTCTTCCTCCCACCAATTCCCTGGTGAGCTGCAGACTCAGTTCCCTGGAGTCCCCACTAAAGAAAAAATCCAACAGGTCTTAAAAAGAAAGCTTTATATAAAAAGAAAGAAAAGGACATAAAAATGGTCTCTCTGTATTAAGGTGAAAAATACAGGGTTATTTGCTTAAAAGAAAAAAATGAATAAACAGCCTTATCCAAAAAGAATACAATTTAAACATTCCAGCAACTACACACATGTAAATACAAAAAAAAACAATATAAACTTATTGTCTTATTATCTTTGTACTTACAACTTGGAGACAGAAGATTAGAAAGGCAGGAGATAGAAAAATCACTCTCATAGCCGAGACGCCACAGACACAAGACAAAGAACAAAGAACTCACAGACAAACTTCCATCCACCCAGATTTGAAAAAGTCTTGTTTCCTGATTGGTCCTCTGGTCAGGTGTTTTAGGTTACTGGTGTTACCCCTTTATAGGTAAAAGAACATTAACCCTTAGCTATCTGTTTATGACAAGGGGGCTCAGCCTCCCCAAACCTTGCACTGCCAAGGGGACAGTGGGGCCCATGATCAGGGGCCCTGGCCAAGTTAGGTCCTCCTGGAAAAGTCTCCCCTATGTCAGCCCCAGGGCTGGAGGAGCTCCCACTCCCTGCTACAGCCCGGGGGCTGCAGCAGGGGCACAGAGCTTCTCTGGTCTCAGGGCCACAGCGGGGCAGGGGTAAAGGAGTGATAGGGTGGGGCTGGTGGGGGAAGGAGTGGAACAGAAGTGACAGTGGATGGGGCCATGTGTGGAAGGGGGTAGAGCCACAGACAGAAGGTAGGGGCATGGTTCTGGTGCTGGGGCCCCCACACTTGTTCTCCCTTCCCGGGTGTTTGGCATCACTAGCCCCGGCTTAGCGAGTAGGGTTCAGTGGTCCCCATAATGTGGGGTGCGACTCCTAGGGGGACACAGAGGAACATTCATGGGGGCACCTCAGGACCTGAGCCAGCCCACATAGAGGGCAGGGAGGGAGCACCACTCTGCCACAGCTCTTCCCCAACCCCACCCTCAGCCTGAGACTCTGGCTCCCAGCCCGGCGTTGACCCCTTTACCCCTGTTGGCACCCCTCTCCCCAGCAAGCAACAGCCCCACTCCTCCCAGCCCCAGTTCTTGACCGTGGCTTCCGAGGGGCCACAGCCATGGCTAAGAGGGCACAGTGTGAAATATTTGGGGACCACTGATTTAGGTTGACGTCCTCAATCACTTCTCTGCAGTCCGATAAAAGCTATTCCTCACTCACCTACCCCTCCATCAGGACGGACTAGGTATGTTCTGCTGCCCTTCACTCATATAGGAAGGAGAATAACATTTCATTCCACTCAATCCTAAAGTGATTTGTTATCCAAGACCATCTCAAACTGGTCATTTTGGGGAAGCGGCCCCATCATGCTGCATAGCTAGGCAGAGTAGGTGTGTCTATGCAAACACAGTCTGTTCCTGAAGTCTTTCCCCAGCTCCTCACTAGGTGAGAGAGGGGAGCTCATTCAGACCCTGCTTACGCTTAGTATTTAAAAACTCCTTAGTGTCCCTATCTCTGCCGGCCTTAGATTTCTCCTCCTGTCCGTTTTTTGACAGCTCAGATGAGGTGACCGAGTGGTTAAGGTGATGGACTGCTACCCCATTATGCTCTGCCTGCATGGGTTCAAATCCCATTCTCATCAGAGGCATTTAGTCTTCACCCTCCTTTATAGACAACCATTTCGCCCTTTGGTACAATAACAGATCAAACAATGTTGCTTGTGTTACCCAAAATAGGGTCAGTTAGTAAGTTTAGAGCGGACTAATAATGCCCCTCCCCCCCAGAGTTTGGCAGAAAGCAGCACATTTATTAGCTTGATAGCTAAGCTCAAAAGAAGGGATGTGGGAGGGTGTCACACTCATCCTCACGCTCCCAGGACAGGCCTGGCAGTGGAGATGTCAGGAACCTTTAAGGTAAGTGTCCCACAGCGCAGCGATGGATGGTGCGATGAAGATCAGTCTCCCTGAGGTGCAATAGAATGTAACACAGCGAACCACTGGCCAGATGGGCCGGGTGAAGGGCATTCACTGGAGGTACAAAGGAGAGTGGGAAAGCCACTTCACAGGCATTCAAAGAGGGAAAGGACACAAGCTGGGGGAGTTTAACAGACCTTTTGAGCATACAGGTTATACAGAGCATACAGATCACTGCTGCTCCTACAACATGGTAAGTTCTCAAGCAGCATGTTTCTTACTTTGCCCATCTGTCAATTTTGATGATTATTGATGGAAATATTTTGCCATTGGGTTGTGTGTTTACACAGAAATTGACATTTACCAACAAATACAGAATTCTTCCAAGCCTGCCTAGTCTGCAGTTGATGGGTTTAGAGGGACACATTCACTCTTCCAGGTCCCCATTCCAGGCCTGTGCTCTCCAGGTTGTCAACTTCCCGCACTGCTGGGATCCTTCCCTCATCTCCCCCCAAACCACTGCCCCACCCCCACTTCTGGGGTCCCCTCCCTACACTGTCTAACTCCACTGCTGGCAGGATCCCTTCCTGTTCCTTTCATTTCCTGCCTCCACTCTGGGAAAAAACTCTGCACTCTTCCCACACCAGAAGTTGAACCCAGGCCACCTGGGTAAAAACCAGGAATCCTGACCACTAGCCCATATGGGACTATTGTTGCATCTGACGAAGTGGGTATTCACCCACGACAGCTCATGCTCCAATACGTCTGTTAGTCTATAAGGTGCCACCGGATTCTTGGCTGCTATTATTACTACAACTCAGGCCTTGGCTACACTGGAGAGTTACAGTGCAGGTGGTGGATTTACAGCGCTGTAACTTACTCCCCGTCCACACTGGCAAGGCACATACAGCGCTGGATCTCCCTGGCTACAGTGCTGCATGTGCTCCACCTCGACGAGAGGAATAAAGAGAACAGAGCTGGTGATGCAGCGCTGGGGTGCCAGTGTAAACAGTGATTAATCTTACTACGCTGTCACTGACCTCCGGAACCTTCCCATAATGCTTTTAAGTAGAGATAACACTCTTTGTTTTGGTGTGATGCCTCTGTTTGTTTTGTTGTGAGCTCAAGGCTCCCGGAGCTGCTTATCTAAAAACCAAACACAGTTACTGTTTGCAGTGAATGGGCAGAGGCAGGGGGATCCCTTTGGAACGCCCACAGCTGGTGTTTTCTTGAGGAGAGAAGCAGCCGGGTGGGCACGGGGGGGTGGGGGTCTGTTTTGGATCAGCGGCTTATCTGGTCTGTGAGGAAAAAAACAAAGGCGGCTATTTGCATTTAGTGAATGAGAGAGGGGTGGGGGAGGAGGCTTGAACTTGCCAGGCAGGGAGCTGACACTGTGTCAGCTCCAAAAATCCACTCACTCTGTCTCCCCCACGCTCCGTGTCACACTCCACCCCACCCTCCTCTTTTGAAAAGCACATTGCAGCCACTTGAATGCTGGGATAGCTGCCCATAATGCACCACTCCCAACAGCGCTGCAAATGTGGCCATGACAGAGTGCTGGTAGCTGTCAGTGTGTCCACACTGCAGCGCTTTCCCTAAACAGATGTAGGAAGACAGCTTTAACTCTCAGCGCTGGACAGCTGCAAGTGTAGCCAAACCCTCTCTAAGCCGACCCCTTATGAGAACAACAGGGACTAGCATGACTAGATGTCCCGATTTTTGGGTCTTTTTCTTATATAGGTGCCTATTAACCCCACCCCCATCCCAATTTTTCACATTTGCTGTCGGATCACCCTAGCAGGGGTTGCACACAGGGCTGCATTAACCTTCAGGTGCTGAGGTTTCCCTCTCTCCATTCCCAGAGCCTGTGATCAGGAAACAGACATCAGGGCTCCCAGGTGCTGCACAGACCATGACTGAGATCAGACCCCATATTATGCAAGGTGCTGTACAAACCCTGGGCAACACTGAGACACCCAGGAGGTTCCCCTCAATTTCCCTGAGCCTCTGCTGCCCAACTTCTTCTGAATCCCTCTGGTTCACCCCCCCCCCCACAAAAAACCCACCTTTCCAAACAGTCCTTCTTTCCTTGCCCCCTGATTCTGGTTTCACACCCTGGGACCACCTCCTCTCTTTGTCTCTCCCCCTCCAGGTGAAGCAGAGATGGAGGCAACTTCAGCCACTGGAGTCAGCCTCAGCGAGCACTGCTGCCGGCCCGGGGGAGTGGGGGTGTTTGCAGACACAGGAAGGGAGCAGGGGGTGCTGGGAAGAAGGCGGCAGGAGAACAAAGTTCAGAGACCCAACATGGGGAAATTCCAGGGGGCGGGGCTCTGACACATCCCAGGTGCGGGTAGCTCATGGGGGCGGGGCTCTGGCACATTGTGACTCGGAGCCGGGGCTGAACAGCTGCTTCCTGGTTCTCCACGTGCTGCCAGCAGCGCTGGAGCTGCCCGAGCCGGAGCGGAGCCGCTGTTCTCAGCTGCAGCCAGGATCTGCCCCCGGCCACGCTGGGATCCAGGTGGGGAGAGAGACTGGGGCCCGGGGGTTCCCCTTGGTATGGCTGGTGGGGGCGGGAGGGGAGAAGCCGGAGCTGCAGGCGGGAGAAGGGCGGTGGGACATTGTGACCCGGAGCCCCCGGGGAATGAGAGGCGCTGGGGGCAGGAAAGTGACTCTGCCCCAGGGAGCCTGGGAGAAGCCTTGAAGGCGCCTCGGCCCCAGTGGAGCTGCAGGAGGATCCGCCCGCCCGCCCCGCTGGGATGGGGGAGCCGGGGCCCGACTGTCGTGTGGGGGGGAGGGGCGGACCCCGGGCCAGGCGGGGCGGGGGGGCGGTGTATTAAATCCCTCCCCATAGCAATGTGCTACTCTCGGGCACTGTGCATACCCAGTAACAGCCGCTGAAGCCGCTTTCCTTCCCCCTGCCCGGACCAGCTGTAACGTTCCGCCAGGTGCTGGGGGCGGGGCTGGAGCGGGGCGGGGGAGTAACAGGGAGCGTGGGAGGGGTGGGCGCAGAGCAGGAAATTGATGGGCGGGGGGGCGGGGTCAGGCAGCTGGAGGCAGGGTTCGTGGGGGCTAAAGGGCACAATCCAGGCTGGGGGGAGGAGCAGGAGTTGAGTTCAGTTGGAGGCGCTGGCAGAGCCCACCCCCTTTGATGTGAGGACGGAGGTGTCGAGGGGGGAGGAGAAGCCGGAATTGCGGGGGGAGGTCACTGGGGTGGGGGGGTAGATCTGTCTCTGTGCAGCCAGGACATTCCCAGGGTGGGAGGGAGGTGAGTTAACTGGATCCTGTCCCTGTTTTTGCCACTTCCTCCCACACACACATTCTCTCAAGATTTCCCCTTTTCTCTCTCATTATCACATGTGGCTATAAAATCCAGGGAGATTCTCCTGCCCACCCCAATGATCAGCTCTCTAATTGCCTCTGATTTTCCCTTTTCTCTCCATACTTCTCAAATGTCAATTTAAAATCTCTCCGATGGGGGATGGATTTTCCCACCCAGTTTATCTGCAGCGATTTGTCCTTGTTTGGTGTGAAATTGTTGCCCTGGGTCATTCCCCAGAACATGGCTCCCACTGGAGTGGGATGGGATGAGGTTCCCGTTCTCTGCCAGGGCAGGGAAGGGAAGGGAGGAGCACATCCCCCATGGAGACTGCCCAGACCCCATTTCCCAATTCCCCTGCGGCCCCCTTCCAGCTCCCCCCCGCCCTTAAATCAGCTCCTCAAAGGGCTCTGAGCTGCTGACGTGAATGGTTCCCCGTGGCCGGGGGGGACCATCACATTCTGTTTATGTATTGGACAGTCATATAAAATCCAGTCCAACAGTCCCCATTTTCCACTAGTTCTTTAATAGCAACATCAAATCCCCTCCGATCTTGGTGGTTTTCTCTCATGTTATCAAATGTCCTTTGTGACAGGGTTCTCTCTGCGTGTCTCAAAGATTGATATAAAATACCCCAAACATTTGCCCCACTTCTCTCTAGTTGTTTTATTTCTAATTGAATATGATGGGTTGTTTCCTAATGTGCTAAGATGCAGCAGCCTCTGGGGTGGATCCATGGTGGCCATTATTTGCTAGTGACAGCCCGTGGATCTTTCTTGCCCTCCAGGCCTTCCATTCTCCTGTTAAAGAAGCACTCCCCAGGCTCCCTCTGCCTGTGTGACTGGCCAGCAGGAGGTGGTGTTAACTTTCTAGCCACTTCTCACACTCTGTGAGGTAACACTTGCAGGGGCAGGGAAGGTGTCTGTGTGGGGAGATTGCAGCTGAAGGGGCATTGTGGTAGGGGGAGGCCTCTGGGTGGCTGGGCAGGGGGTACCCTAGTCAGGTTGGTGGGTTGTGGAGGTTTGGGGTTTTCGGGGGTGGTGATTCTGATGTGCCCATCCCTGAGGCTATGGGTCCTGGAGGTGGGTATCTCTGGGGGCCTGGTGGCTGCAGAACAGTGGGGGTGGGTGTCTCTTGGGGAGGCAGGACAGAGGGTTAGAGGGAGCCTGGTTCTGTGCCAGGGGCTCTCTCTGTGCTTCCCCCGCTGGTTCCTGGTTTTGTTGCCATGCCCAGTGCACAGACCTGGGGGAGGGGATCCCTGGCACTAGGTGAGGGCATGCCATGGAAGCAGAGTGATGGGTCGCACTGTAAAGCATCAGGGGGTAACACTGGGCAGAGGAGGGGGTCCCAGGCAAATGTCAGGGTAGATCGTTCTGGAGGGTGGGGAAGTTCCTAGGCAGGCAGTGAGGGACTGAGTTCCCAGTGGGGGGGCGGTCCCTTGAGGGGGTCCCTGGCTGCTGGGGGCTCTTGGTGGGGGGAACCCTTTGGGATTCCCAACCTGGCAATCATGGTGTGGTGGGGGTTCTCTGGCCGGTGGGGCTTTGAGGGGTATCTGGGGTCCCTGGAAAGGGACTCTGGGGGCTGCGTCCCAGGGAATATCTGATGGGATCCTGGCTGGGGGGTGTCTGGGGCCCCTTGCTGGGGGGGTCTGGGCTCTGGGAACTAGGGGTGTCTGGGGGCTGCTGCTAACCATGATCCTTCTCTCTGGTCAACTTGTACCAGAGTCCTGGCTCCTAGTCACCAGGTCACCAAGTCCATTCCCCAGTCACGTGCCCTGTCAATGTGATAACTTTCTGTCCACTTAGCAAACATTGTTAGTGTGAAATCACAGAATTTACTTTTCTCCTCTTTTGAAAACTGCAGGAACTTTCGGTTCCATTTGGAAAATTTTTGCCCCCAGTCCTTGTCCTAGATCTGCGGGGGTGAGGGAGGTGGGAAGGGAGTCAGCACTGCCACACGATGGTCTTTTCCACAGCGTTCTGAACTCATTCTTTCTGAAATCCGGTGTCATTGAGACCGTTGTTAATCCAGAGCCACTGTATGGAAAGACAAGGAGTGATTCCAGATGGACAGTGGTCAAATGAGATCAGCCATTTCTCCCTGTGAGGAGGGGCTCCCATTAGCTGCTCTCCCCCAGAGAGCTAAAGGAGGGAAGCTGCTCATACACTCTGTCCCTCTCTGCTCAGGATATTGGGGTTCAGCTTCCTGGGTCAGATGCTGCAGCCTCCATTGTGATCTGGGAGAAAAGGCTTGGCAGTTGCTGCTCCCCCAGTGGGGCTCTGTGCTGGGAAGTGACCTTAATTAAAGCTTCTTCTCTGCCCGGCCCAGGGGATGACTTTCTGCAGCTGGTCCTAGCCCCCTAGGGCAGTCCTGGGCCCTGTTACTACTAAATTCTGAGCCAGAGTCTCCAGGTAACTGAAAGACCTCAGGGAATGTCCTAGGGTCTGGCAAGAAAGTGACTCTGCACAAACAACACCACCTCATTTCTCCTCCCATTAGCGGTTGCCAGGAGGAAATCCAGCCATGGGAGAGCAAAGCCCCCAGGAATGGGGACTGTCCCAGCCAGAGGGGCAGGGAGAGAGGACAGGGGAAGGAGAGACTGAAAGGGGCAGTGGGAGAAATGAATGTGGGGGAGAGATTTCCAGCTCTCTAGTCCACCCAGACACATGTATTGCTGCATCCTGGGGCAGAACCACTTTCCAGTGAACAAAACAAGGATCAGACAGAGCAAAAGCCAGTTCCTGACTCCATATTCCCCCTGCTGGGGTGTGGCTGCCGTGGGGTCAGTGTCTGAGGGAATCCCCCACAGTGACTCCTTTGGTTCTGCTCTTTTCTAGCCTTGTGTTCAGAGAAGGGGTGAGGGGAGAGAGAAGGGAGGTTAAAAATGTGTCTGTGGACTTAGCCTGGCAGGAGGGGCCAGGTCTAAATTGTAATAAACAGATTGAGCATTTCCCAGCATGACAGAAATCTAGGGTGTCTGTCTGCAGGGAAAGGGCCCTGGGGGAATTGTGATGTGAAATTAACTAAAACCGGTTGTGAAACGCCCACAACTGCCCTTCTCCCCCAGACAGGCTGCAGAATGTTTTGCTCCAGCTCATCCCAGCCTGGCGTGGGACAGGGAAGAGAAATGGCTGCAGTGGAGTCAGTCCAGGTAGAGATTATCGGGGGGTTGCTGGTGGGTTCCTGCTGGAGGAAAGGGAGAGCAAATACACCAGAGGTGGGAAGGTTTGCAGAGTCTGGTTTGGAGGTTGGAGCGGGGCAGGAAATCACAGCGTGGCGAAAGGAGGAGGCCAGGGTGTGGCAGACCTGCTTGGAGTTATTTACTAAGTGGCCTAGATTCTAGGAACAGACCCAGGAGGTTTGGAGGTGGAAATGCCCTAATTTGTGAAGAGAGAAAATAACCCACCTACATGGAGCTAGTCAAACTGACCAGACTCCTAGTGCTGGAGCCTGACCTCATTAACCATCAGCTGCTGTGAGATATAAAGGGGACACCCATGAGTCAGGCTTATTGGAGCTGCCTCTCCCTTCATATCCCGCTCCTCACAATGAGGAGGGTGTTGGGCATCCTACCAGCGAGCTCTCCCTGGACCCTGCTAGGGGCTCCATCTCCTGTATCAGTCAGTGGCTAGTAGGGGGTGATGGATATGCTGGGAGAGATAAGGGGCTCTCTCTTCATCCCCTCACCCTGGCATTTGCTGGATACTCTGAGCCAGGTCGAGGTGGGACTCTTCTGACTATGATCCACCCAGAGCTTCCATTTGATTCACTCTTCTCTGCCACAAATAGTGGGGCTGTGAGTGGGGCAGCAAGTCCTTAGTGTTGGACTCTTACTCTTTCAGGGGCTGGTGACCTTCAAGGAGATGGCTATGTATTTCACCAGGGAAGAGTTGGCTCTGCTGGACCCCACTCAGAGAGCCCTCTACTGGGATGTCATGCAGGAGAACTATGAGGACTGTGACCTCGCTGGGTAAGGGTTCCTGTCCCTTCTGTTCTTGGAAGGGGAATGAAGAGTGAAGGTTCACGCCACCCCCACAATGCCATCTGTACCCTGTCCTGTTTCAGCATCACCCCAATAGGCCAGTGACACACATAATACCAGAGACCCTCCTCTGCTGCAGAACACTTTGGGAACAGAGCACAGGAGCCGTATTGCACAGTGTCAAATATCTCCTGTTTGCTCAAGTGAAACTGGGGGTTAGGTCTGGCATAACTGTCCCATACCCATAATCATTTTTTGTTGCCCTTTCTGAACCTTTTCCAATTCCTAAGTATATCTATTTTTGAGATGGGGTGACATGTGCATGCAGTATTCAAGATGTGGGTGTACCATGGATTTATTTGCTGTTTTTACAAATATGATCTATGAGATATTCTGTCATTTCTATCACTTTCTTAATTATTTCCTACATTGTTCACTTTTTTTCACTGCTGCTGCACATTGAGTGGATGTTTTCAGAGAACTATCCACAGTGACTCCAAGATCCATCTCTTGAGTGGAAACAACTAATTTAGACCCCATCATTTTGTATGTATAGTTGGGATTGTGTTTTCCAATGGGCTGCACTATGTGCTATTCTGTCATCTAGTACTGCTGAGATCCTGGATTCAGTAATATCCCTGCCCTTCCTGTTCCCTTTCTCCACCGAACCCCGCCAGCCCATGCTTCCTGTTCCCAGCTTCCCCAGGATTCTCGCACTGTCTCTGAACCCCTCTGTCAGCAAGAAGCGGTGCCAGGGACACTTGCCCTGTGTCTGGAGTTTCGATTTCTGGGACATGGATTTACTTTCTCTGTGTTGTAAGAGGCTCTGTCATAATGAGTGTCTGTGATGTTACCCAGAGTACACTCTGGACTGTTAAATAGCTGTCCCCTCAGTCCTCCAGCATGGGGTGCCTTTTCCACTGTTTTCCCGCGAGAACAGCCCCTCTTGGCCAATTAACACACAGTCTCCAGCATGTAACTCACTGCCAGCTACACAGTATTGAGTGCTGCTAGATAGCCACTCATGAATTACACCTCAGGAGAAAACCAGCAAATTCTCAAGTGCCCAACTTTCCCCCAGAAATGTGCATCTTGCACTGTCCAGCACGCTACTGAACCTCCCAAACTCATATGAAGTCTGTCATTTCATCAGCGGAAAATGACATGCACCAGCTTGTTATCCCAAACAGAGTTCCAACACACTTCAATCCACACATACTGGTTAGATGAACAATAAACCAAGATTGTTAACTACCAAAAACTAAAACTAGGCCCAGTCCATGAAAGGGGCACTCCCAGGAGAGACTGTATAAAGGCTGGAACATGAAACACCTTTGTAAAGCTGAGACAGCTGCCTTAGGGACAATGACAGGGAGAATCCCCCAAAGTGACTCCTTTGTTTCTGCTCTTCTCTGGCCTCCGATTGTTCCTTCCAACGTGGAGTACTTTGCACTTGTCTCTACTGAATTTGATCCTATTTACTTCAGATCATTTCTCCCGTTTGTCCAGATCATTTTGAATTTTAATCCAGTCCTCCAAAGCACTTACAACCCCTCCCAGCTTGGTGTTGTCCGCAAACTTGATACATGTAAGAGAGAGACTGTTACTGGGAGGGTTTCCCCATGTGTCAGAGGGTTACACCCTGGTGGGAGGGGGCTAGGCCTGTACTGGAATAAGGTCACTCTGTGCTTCACAGTGTGCTAGAACCTAGAATGTGCATTAGCAGGGGAAAAGCTGGGGGGAATCGGCTTGGGGAATGGACAAAAGCCTAGTCTGAATTCTCACACCTTACCCTTTTCACCCCAGCAGGCCAGAGAATTACATCCATGTTTCGCTGCAGATCATCTCGTCCTCCCAGTGACAAGGAAATGGCTGCAATGGAGCTGGCTCAGGTAAGAGATTATCAGGGTGGCGGGCTCTGCTTCGAGGTTGAGGAGCAGTAAATGCATAAGAGGGTGGGAATTGCTAGAGGTGGTGGGAAGCAGGAAATATATCGGGTGGAGATAGGGAGGGGACAGCATGTGACAAACCTGCTGAGACTTGTGTAGTGTAGGGCGTGATGGTTTGTCACCCCCAGGAGGCAGTTTGTGGAGGTTCTGGGAACTGCTGTGTCCTCTAACCCTCACGATGGGCTGGCCCTTCTCACACTGCTTTGCTGGAGATTTCGCCAGCCTCTCCAGGGCCTGTTATCACCCAACACAACAGCAGGTGGCGCCAGGCAGCCAACTAAGCTACCTGAGTGCGTTACCTAAGCCACTCAAGGACAGATAGAAGACAAGAGCCAATTTCCCACTCCCCAACCTTGCACACTTGCTGTAGTATAAATCCAGAATGATACCATCTTATAGTGCACAGGGATCTCTATAATGCAAGCTCATTAATGTAGTTCCCCTTCCCCTCGATATGGGACAGATGTGCACAACAAGCTGAGATTTTCCCCAGACACTTCACTCAAAATACGCTGGTTAAGATAAAGCATCAAACAAGTTTATTAACTGCAGAAAGATAGATTAAGTGATTATAAGTGATAACAAACAGATCAAAGCAGATTATTTAGCAAATAACCAAAACTCAGACTAAGCCTAACATACTAGATGGATAGAATTTGAATTAGCAATTTCTCACCCTGACTGATGGTACAAGCAGTCCCCCAAGTTTCCATACACAAGCTAGAAATCTCTTGATCCTGGGAGCAGCACTTCCCCCACATCCGTTTTTGTTTCTCAGGTGTTTCCAGAAGTTCTCTTGTGTGGAGAATGAGGCCAAGAGATGATGTCACACCCCACCTTATGTAGCTTTTCCATATGGTGGGAACCTTTTGTTCCAAACTCAGTTCCTAGTCCAGTTTGTGGAAAAATACAGGTACTAAAATGGAGTTTAGTGTCATGTGGTCTGGTCACAGGCCCTGCTGAGTCATAGTAGCCATGACTCATAGGCTGGCTGAAACATTCACAGGAAGGCTAAGCTCTTCCACAGTCCATTGTCTTTGTTGAGCCATCAGCACTGTCTGGCTTCTTCATTGTTGTACCTGAAAGGCTCATTGTGGGTGTTACCCAGAGTAAGCACATTTGAAATACAGATACAGAGTCAATATCCATAACTTCAGATACGAACATGATATGTGCACACAAATAGGATAATCATATTCAGCAAATCAGACTTTTCCGAGTGACACCACACATGATGCATCTTCTACAAAATAGATCATAATTATGTCCTAATCATATTATAATCATACCACTATGATGAATATGGGGGTGTAGTGTCAGATAGGTCCTAATTTCAAGGCACAGGAGTTGGGAATGGAACTTCCCCTCTTTGTGGAACAGGAAATAACCCTCCAGCCAGGGCTGGGACAACTTCCCAGACTCTCAGTGATGGAGCCCTGAATCTACTGACATTTCATTAATTACCACCAACCCCAATCTTTGTGGCAACTGTAAACTTTATCAGTGATGATTTTGTACTCTCTTCTAAGTCATGGATAAGAATGTTAAATAGCACAGGGCCAAGAACAATCCCTGCAGGAACCTGCTAGAAAGAAATCCACTCGATCATGGTTCCCCATTTACTATCAGAGTTTTTAATCTATTTAATGTATGCCATTGTTTATTTTGTATCATTCTAGTTTTTTTTTAGTAAAAATATTGTGCTAATCAAGTCATGTCCTTACGGAAGTTTAGGTATATTACATCAATACTATTAGCTGCAACCAAACTTTTGATCTCATCCAATAAGGATATCCCGTTAGTTTGATAGCTCTATTTTCTCTAAACCTTTGTTAATGGGCACTACAATTCTGACCTTCTAACTTCTATTCTTTATGATTGACTTCCCCTTTCTTCCATATATTCTTATTTGGAGAGTGCTTGGATTCCTACCAGGGAGCCACTATCAGGGTCCAGAGACAGCCCCATCTCCTATATTAAGCTCTGGCTAGTAGCTATGTGATAAATGTGAAGACCCTGCTTCTGTCTGTCAGATGGGAGACACAAAGGTTCTCTCTTTCTACCCTCTGATGCCTCCTGGCTGCTGTAAGCAAGGTGGGGTGGGACTCTGTTAACATGTGCTCCCGGAGCTTCCATTTCCCTGGTGCTGCTGTTCCGTGAATAGTGGGTTGTGAGTGGGTCAGCAGGTACTGAGTAATTGGACTCCTGCTCTTTCAGGGGCCCGGTGACCTTCGAGGAGGGTCTGTGTATTTCTCCAGGGAAAGAGGGGACTCTGCTGGACCCCACTCAGAGAGCCCTCTACAGAGATGTCATGCAGGGGAACTATGAGACGATGGTCTTGCTGGGTAAGGATTCCTGTCCCTTCTGTTCTTGGAAGGGGAAATGAAGAGTGAAGGTTCATGCCACCCCCACAATGCCATCTGTACCCTGTCCTGTCTCAGCATCACCCAATAGGCCAGTAACATACATACTACCAGAGACCCTCCTCTGCTGCAGAACACTTTGGGAACAGAGCACAGGAGCAGCATCACACAATGTCAAATATCTCCTCTTTACTCAAGTAAAACTGGGGTTAGGTCCAGCATAATGAACAGAAGCTTCCTACCCCCAGCCTTCTCTCAAACCCTGAGCCTTCTCTACCCAAACCAGAATGTGCTGGGGTGTAACAAGCAGGCGGCTGGAGTCAGAGCTGCCAGTCCAGGGTTACTTATCATACAGACACTCAGTGCGTCCTTGAACGCTGGCTGGGAGTATCCAGACAGGGGAGCTCCAGCAGCAGAACACTGAATCTCACCCAGGATTACAGATGACACAACTCCTCGCTGATCTGGATTGCCACCCCCAGCATGTTGAAAATGGCCTAGGTTGGTAGTGACATTTCTTGAGACATGGAGAGTCTTGCTCCCATATCACAGGTGTAATAAAAATAACAGGAAAGGCCAAATATGGAAAACTGATTGTTCAGCTTGCTTTTGACCTGCATCATATTTTGCAATATATTCCAAATAAGGAAATTAACGTGCAACGTATGTGTCATTGTTTGTGGTTTTAAGCTGTAAAAGGCTTGTGTGATTTTTTAGCCTCGGGAACAGTATTCCAATAGCTGTCGCCCCCTGCGTGCTTGTAACCAAGAAAAGAGCCTCAGGCTGAGCTGATTCAAATATTAATCCTGTGGTCGTTTTCCACAACAGCCTCAATAGGTCCCTGTGATGGAATGTAAGGCTACATCTAGACTACCCACCGTATCGGCGGGTTAAAATCGATTGCTCGGAGATCGATATATGGCGTCTCATCTAGACGCCATATATCGATCCCGAGCGCGCTTATATCGATTCCGGTAACAACACCAACCCCAACGGAGTTGCTGATTTGACAGGGGGAGCCGCGGACATCGATCCCGCTGCGGTGAGGATGGGTGAGTAATCCGATCTTAGATATTCGACTTCAGTTACGTTATTCACGTAGCTGAATTTGCGTATCTAAGATCGATTCCCCCGTAGGAAGAATCTGCCTGAAGGAAACATCTAGGATGCCCTACAAAGCTCTTGGGAAGTCTCTCAGTTCATTATTGTCCATAGCAGGGGTCGCATCCGCAGGGTAAATATAGCTCAAGGCTTCCTATAGATGCTAGCAGACACCGGGCAGTAGCTTTCTCCCTTCCCCATGTGAAGTTGGATGGGATGTGAAGGCTGAATTGATCCCCTCCTCTCTCCTGTTGGGGGGAGCTGAGTTCCTGATTTTTATTTGTCCTCTCTCTAGCACTTGTTTTTGTTTGGCCTTCCCCTTTCCATCCCTGTTTGAGGTTTCTGTCTCTATCACAGCAGGTGATGCAATGACGTGTGAGGTTCAGCACAGACCGGAAAAAGAGCAGGGAAACCAGCCAGGGGAGAAAATGGATAAATTTATTTCCTGTCAGGGAACTCAGAAGGGCCTTAAGGAAACCAGAATACAGCAGGAAATCTGCAGGGAAAAGCAAAAAAAAATACATGTGCTGAGTGTGGGAAAAACTTCACTTACAGATCAGGCCTTTCTCAACATCAGAGAATCCACCCAGAGGAGAGGCCCTGTGAATGCAATGAGTGCGGGAAAACTTTCAGTCGCAGCTCGCACCTTATTGGGCATCAGAGAATCCACACAGGGAAGAGATCCTATGAATGCACTGAGTGCGGGAAAACTTTCAGTCGCAGCTCACACCTTATTCGGCATCAGAGAATCCACACACAGGAGGGGTCCTATGAATGCAGTGAGTGCGGGAAAACCTTCAATCGCAGCTCTCACCTTATTCAGCATCAGAGAATCCACACGAGCAAGAAGCCCCACGAATGCCGTCAGCAGGCCTGCACAACTCGTAAAGTGATGATGTAGAGAAATCTCTGTGTTAACTATCTCTATAAATCTTTATAACGTTGCATTGTGTTATTTTGTATTAAGTATCTTTATCTTTATGACATTGCATCCGGCATGATGTTATTTTGTAATTCATATGACTTGGCATTGTGCCTCTCTATTTTCATACAACTTTGTATTAGACCCCTATACAGAAAATTGGTAGAAAACTTTGTATCAAATGTTATAGCCCCTAAGGATAG
This sequence comes from Gopherus flavomarginatus, assembly GCF_025201925.1. Lineage (NCBI taxonomy): Eukaryota > Metazoa > Chordata > Testudines > Testudinidae > Gopherus > Gopherus flavomarginatus. The sequence continues at coordinate 22,498 of NW_026115108.1, forward strand.
TATAGTTAAAGTAAAAGAAAACATGTGCCTTTTTGCTAGAAGTAGAATAAGATCTTCCCCCGCACTCTGTAATCAATTGCTCTATTGACTGAATGAGGTGTGAATGAGTGAGGCTTGGAAGACACCCACCTCCAGACAGCTACAACAGTTGAAGAGGGAATGAGAGCCAGAGCAAAGGACAATACAACTTGTCAAGTGGGCCCAATAAAGAAGAGCAGACATATTGATGGCCTCAGGGATTAGAAGCAAGCACCTTCTTTAGAAAACACCCTCTTTGAGCAGCATTGGGACAACACCCAGAGAAAAGCAGCACAAAGACCAACGGACGCAGACCCAGATTTTGAATCTGGTCTAGACTTGCATAAGAGGGAAGCTACTATAAATGCGAGGTGTCTTGCAGAAGGACCCCGGATCTCGTCTTGTCACCATCGGACCATCGATTTGGATCGGTAGGAGCCCGGCTCCACCCCTCCCCCATCTAACTCACCTGGCCAGTGCAGTTAAGGGGAGCAACTAGTTGGTAACAACAGCAAGACGGAGTGTGTTTATGTCTGTGTGTGTGCGTGAATGCATGACTGTGATATATATCTCATGTGCATATCATAGAGTTTTAATTGATACCTGTATTACTAATAAATGTGGCATTTTGCCTTAATCCCCCGGAAAAGTTCCCGTACAGTACTTTGAGTAAAACAGCGAGGGCCACAATACTCCAAAGAAAACAGCTGAGGACCGAAACCCCCCGGCCCTGCGGAAACACCCCCCACTCAGGACCTCCCAGCCAGGCGGAAACACCCCGCCCAGCCCTGCAGAAACAAACCCTCCTTCCCCAGCGCCGCCCCACCAAAACAGCTGTGGGTGAAAAAGGAAGGTTGGTGGTGGGGAGGTGTTACTTGATGTTAAATCAACCAGGGACTCCCAGCCAAAGAGGTGGCTGGGAGCCCTCAGGGTCAAATTAAAGGGCCTGGGGCTCTGACGACTGGAGGAACCCGGAGCTTTTCAGGGCTGGGGCAGGGATTTAAAGGTCCCAGAGCTCCTGCTGCTGAGGGGAGCCTGAGCCCTTGAAATCCCAGCCTCACTCCATCCCCTGGAGCTGCCGCCAGGATTCAAAGGGCTCTGTGCTGTCTGCAGCCACAGGGGTCCCTGAGCCCTTTAAATCTCAGCTGCTGCCAGGATTCAAAGGGATCTGGGCTGCCCGTGGCGGTGGGGAGCCCTGAGACCTTTAAACCTCAGCTGCGGCCGGGAATCTCTGCGAGCAGCCCAGAGCCCTTTGAATCCTGGCCGTGGCTGGCAGGTCGGCTTTAGGAAGTGCGGGACCCAATTTGAACATTTTTGGCGGGGCCCTGCAGGGATGATTGGGGAAAAAAACCTTTCAGTTCTTAACAACCGGTTCCCTATAAACAGTTCTGCCACAGTATGTATTTTTTGTACCAGTAGGGTTACCATACGTCCGTATTTTCCTCCCAGATAGCGATTTAAGAACCAAAAAGCCTGACATGTCCGGGAAAGTACAGATGTATGTTAACCCTACCTAAAAGTTCTTTTTTAAAAAGATGGGTGTGAACTAGAAATGAGCTCTGCCACTCCCTTAGGGTGTGCTAAGGTGCACATGTGTGGGTCCCAGCTGCTCCCTGCCCATCTCATTGAAGCAGGTGTGCAGGGTTACTTCCCTCGGAACTGCAGGGCACCAGTGAACATGGGGCTGGTTGGAGGTGGGGGAGGGGGAGGATGCGAGAGGTAGGGTCTGGCTGCAGGCTGGGCAAGGTGTGTGGGGCAGGCTGGAGACAAGAGGTGTGGGGTGGGCTGGCTGGCTTCAGGCAGGGCCACAGGGAGGGCACGGCATGGGTTGGCAGGGCTGGAGAAAAAGGAGTGCGGGACTGGCTGGCTTCAGGCAGCGGGGTGCGGCGGGGTTGGCTGGAGACGGGTTGGTGCAGGGCTGAAGGGAAGGCAGGGGGTACGGGTTTGGCTGGAGACAGGGCAGGGGGTGCAGGGCTGGTGCGGGCAGGGCAGGCAGTATGGCAGGGGTTGGCTGGAGACAGGGCAGGGGGTGCAGGGCTGGTGCGGGCAGGGCAGGCAGTGTTGCAGGGGCTGGCTGGAGACAGGGAAGGGGGTGTAGGGCTGGCTGGAGATGGGCAGGCTGCAGGCAGGAACTGGTGCAAGCAGGGCAGGAGGTGCGGGGCTGGTGCGGGCAGGGGGTGCAGCAGGGGCTGGCTGGGGACAGGCTGGCTGCAGGCAGGGCAGGGGGTGCAGGTACAGGGGGTACAGCCCATCCTCTATGGTGAGTGCCTCCTTCTCCTCCTCCTCCTCCTCCCCCCTCTCCCACTAGGGTAGCAGCAGCAGCCTGGGGCTTGGGGGCTATTTCAAGGGCCCGGGGCGCCCCTGCTTCCACTGCCCCAGCTCTGTAAATAGCCGCGGGAACCCTGAGGAAGCGGCGGGGCTCCAGTGGCTATTTAAAGGGCCGGGGAGGTAGAAGCAATGGGAGTCCTGGACTTTTTAAATAGCCCCCAGAGTCCCGCAGCCATACCCCAGGGCTCCAGCAGCAGGGCTCTAGTGGCAATTTAAAGGGCCTGGGGTTCCAGCCCCTGCTGGGAGCCCCAGGCCTTTTAAATTGCCCCCTGGGGAAACTGGGCCACCCTGGTACAGAGCACTGGCTTTTGCTGGTACTGGGGCTTGGGTGCGGAGTCCTCTTAGGAGCGAGGCCGATTCCAGGGAATTGGTTAAATTGTCCTAAAGCCGGCCCTGGTGGCTGGGATTTAAAGAGCTCTGAGCTCCCCGCCCGCCTGCCCAGAGTCCTATAAATCCTGGCCGCGGCTGAGATTTAAAGAGCTCTGGGCTCCCTGTGGCTGCGGGCAGCTCAGAACCTTTTGAATCCCGGCCTTGGCTGAACTTTAAAGGGGTTTGGATTCCCCGCGGCTACGGGCAGCCCAGAGCCCTTTGATTCCCAGCTGCGGGACGCACAGTGAGACTTCACGGGCCGCACGTTGCCTGTGGGCCGTATGTTGTGCAGGCCTGGCATGGAGGGGCAAAATAGTTAAGAAATTTCCATGGCCTGTCACTAGCAAATAGTAGCCACCATGGATCCTGCCGGAGGTGGCTACATCTTAGCACTGTGGGAAGCAACCCTTCACAGAGACCATTTGTCTTGTGGTTTGGGATACTTCTCAAGACATGCTGCACTCAGAGTGACCCCCTCATCCTGTGCTAGCTGGAGAAAAGAAAAGGGGCCAGCCAACTCTCCCACTACCAGCTGCGAACCACTGATCCCCAAACATGGGGAGGCCTCTGGCTTTGATATGTATTAAATATAAGGCTGGTCTTTTTCTTTGGCAAATATCTAACAGAGCTAAAAGAGGGAACAAATGATCCTCAAAGGAGAAGGGAAAGACAATCACTGGGAAATTTAATCCCCTGCAACATCCAGAATGGAGAGCGACTCAGGGCAACAAGTTCCCCCAAAGGAAGAAGTTTTTGGGATTTAGAAACATAAGGAACAGCACAAAACTTGAGAGGATTGTTAATTGACATTTGATAATGACACAGAGGGAAAACCTGAGCTTTCAGATCAGTGTTCAGAAATGAAAGACAAAGGGTGGATATCAGAGATTTTGGATCCATTTTGCAAATTCTAGAGAGGAAAGTGGAAAATCAGAGGGATTTTATATCAGTTGTTGATAGGAGGTAAATTCTGAGTGTTTCACATGAATACTTGATAAATGAATAAAGAGGAAATGGGCAACATTTGCAAACATTTTGTGTTCAATAATCTGAGAAAAGGTGTAAATCTGAGATTTTCTTATTATTTTATAATTAGAGACAGGAAAATCTCAGGGCATATTCAATTAGAAACAGACAACTAGAGAGAAGTGGGGCAAATGTTTAGGTTATTTTATTTGAATCTTTGAGATTTGCAAAGAAATTGTGTCAGAAACTGCATATTTGATAACATGAGAGGAAAACACCAAGATCTGTGGGGAGAGAGTCACTTTCTTGTCAGGGCCCAGTGCTCCCTCCCTCTCCCCCTCCGGGGTCTCTCACTCACTGGGGGCTCCAGGCGGGGCTGGTGCGGTCAGAGCCTGGGGCTGCCTAGGGGGCAGGTCCCAGCTGGAGAAAGCCCCCCCCCGGCCAGGATAGGAATGTTCTACTTTTAGCAGCCTGGGGCTGGACCCTCTCTATGGCGGATACTTGCGCCCCCCTCCCCTTCCTGGCCCTTCCCACGCCCTAGTGCCAGCAGAGAGTGCCCCCCCCAGCCCAGCCCAGAGGTGTCCCTGTCTCAGGCCCTCCCCAGCCTCTGCCCAGTTCATAAATCACTCGGGGGAACCATTTCCCACCTACACAAGGACAAATCACTACAGGTGAAAATGGGGGGAAACACCCCAAACCTGAGATCTGAACTGGCCATTGGCAAAGGGGAGAGAAAATGCAGCACAATGGGGGGAGGGGAACAGGGAATTTCTCAGGGGTTTGAGGGAAGGGGGTGTCAGCCTGGATGTTGCTTGTTGCTCTCTAGGGAGAAAGGGGGCAGGACAGGAGAGGAGGGGGGTCTCCACGGAGGGGGCAGTGGTAATTCCGAGGGGATCTCAGCCCTCCCTTTTTCTCCCCGCTCCTCAGGGTTCACCTGCTCTTCTCCCCTCGCCCCCCCGGCCATGTCCCTTCTGCACAGACATTTTCCATCCATCTCTTTCCCAGGTCTCCCCCCTCCGCATCCCCCGCCCGACCCACTCAGGGGCTGCTAGGTGTAATGCATGTTCAGTAGGGATTTCTCCCCTACTAATGCTGGGGTGTCCTTCTCCTATAGGTCAGTCTACTAATGATCTCATCTTGGTGCCATGTGTGTCAGTTCATTGCCATGGCACTCGTTTGCTTAGACATCTGAGGATGCTCTATAGAAAAGCTCCTTGAGTGAGGTGATCCACAGGGAGTAGCTCAAAGCTCCAAAGTGCGTGGCCAGGGGCAGGACATTGGCACAGAAAGGGCGGGGTGTGGCAGTGACATCACAAAGGCCTTTTGCAGGACCTCACACTATTGGTCAAAGACTATTGGTGAGCAGGTGGTGACCTCACAGAGAGATCCTGACATCAGTCAGGGGCCAGGGGCTAGGGAAACCTCAGAGACCCCTGTGGCTTTGCTTCAGCAAGTCTCCTTCTCCAAGTCTCTGTCTGAGGACTGAGAGAGTATTCGGGTTCACGGACGTGAGCGCCAGCAGAAACCTCTTTCCAGTTTTCTCCTTCCCTTGTAGTGATTTTACTAGAAAACAGCCGTCCCTGTTTAGAAGGTAAGAGCTTCGTGGAGGTGTGAAGCCTGTTCAGTCTGATCCATCTGGTGAGAGTTGAATTCTAGGCATGGAAAACATGAGCTTAAGGAGGCAGAATTTTATTCCGCACCTGGGATTTTGTCCCTTAGAATCATGGGGACATTAGGGTTTGTCCTTTGTGTTTCACCTTTTCCTCCATCCACCTGTCCCTCCCTCCTTTCTCTTCATCTCTTCTTTTGTCCTTTCTCCTGTTCCCCTCCCAACACCAGGGCGAGTGTGTGCGTGTGTGTTGCGGGGGAGTGCTCTGCAGCTCTCACTGTGGGAGTTCCACCCAAAAATGTGAGGCTGAAATAGTGCTCAGACAGTCAAGGCTGGATTAACCTTTTGTTGGCCCTGGCACCAAACATATTTGTGGGCCCCAGTGTAGTCACTGTGGGCTCCGAGTGTGGGCCTGGTGGGGCAGTGCCATTGGTGCCTTCGTATACCCGGTACTGAACCTCAGAGACATTTTTCATTTTGATCACACACCTCTCCATGACTATATGCATTGCCATACACAGCTCCCTCAGCCCGCGGGTTTTCTTATTGAGCTGTACACCCATGTGGGTTTACCAGTGTCCACAGTGAGCAGAACTTTCATAGTGACCAAGGAAACTCCCCACAGATTTATCTCTTTCCTCATTCAGACCTTCTCTAGCCATGTCTCCAGTACCCCCCCATGTCACCAGTCACTGCATGTGGTCCTAGTCTCAGCTCAAAGTCCTAAAGCCAGAAGACACCTGATCAGTTCTGACAGATCCCTCCCTCAGCCCCCATCCTGCCATGTGAGCAAGCCACCTGCAAACACCATTTCCCCAAAGTGAGGACTTAGCCCTTGGGAATCTGAAGACACCAGCGTCTCTCCCTCTGCTCCCATCTACATGCTAGTCTGCTACCTGGTCACCACCACCTCTCCCCATACTTGTTTCCTTTCTACTTTGGACATGCTCCCAACCAGCTGGAAGCTCCCTCTGCAAGCCTGACCTGCTCCCGCATTCCCTGATCCCCCGACATTCCTTTCCTACTGGTGACCTCTGTTCCTTGAGGTTAACTCCAGTGTCTTTAGGTGCTCTAGCTTAATGGCCCCAGGAGTCATAGAGCCATTTGTAGTTTCTCTAGCTACAGCCATGGGGCAACTGCCAGAGGCCAGCCTTAGACAACTGCAGCTACTAGCCGCAGGAGCGGAGGCAATGCCAAGGCTGAGCATGCTTGAACCTTGCAAGGGCAGCACTAGGGACTCTAAATCCTCAGCACTGGCCCTAGGCAGCTGCAGACTCTGGAGTTAGGCACTTTCCTCCTCTAGGTTCCTGCATGGTTACAGAATTGCAGTAAAGTGGAACAATTATCAGCTTCTGTGATTGGAAGATGTCTGGATCCATCTAATAAGACTGTCTTACATAAATGAGGAAAGTTGAGGTGCCTTTATTATTCTTTTGTTCCATTCTTTGTTTCTATGGGGAATTTGCCAGTGCAATATCACTGTCTTCCTTTTAAACAAACAAAACTAAAAAAAAAAGTGTAATGGCTGTTGAAAATAGCAATTCCAGCCCTCGTTAGCACTGTGAAGACCCCAACGTTTGTTGCTCAATTTTCTCCTACTTTTTCTACAGTAAATGACAGTGGATCAGCATATTTGATTTGGGAGAAATGAAGTAACAGCTGCCCAAATTGAGCTTGAGCACTCCTGATTTTGAGGTGTTCAGATCTGGAAGGCAGGGGCTAGATTCCCTTTATGAATATTAGATACATCTGGAAAGGAAAAGTCAATTTCTATTTTCATGGCTCAGAAGTGGAAATCCTCCTGTCCTGTATCTGAAGCTGTCCAGGTCCAGTAGAGCCTCCCCTTCCTTACTTACCGTTTTACCTTCTGGTGGGATCCACATACCTCTCTTGCCCAGCTTCAGATAGAGAGGGGCCCTGTCCAGTTAGTCCACCCAGTTCCATCTTTGGGGGCTGCCAGGCGAGGTCACACCAGCATCCCTAAGCCTGTCTGGGGAAGTCTTCTGAGGGTGCTACCTGGGCCAATGCCTTCTATTCCTTGGTCACACCTCTTCCCTATTCACAGGTGGCACCCCCTTCTAGCATCCAGCCCCCCCAGCCACAGCAAGCTGCAACACATGGAGTTTCACAGCTTCCCCCCTCCCTTACCTGTTGATAGCAGCCAAGGGAATGCTGGGAAATGTTCCTTCTCTGCTCCAAGGTAGGGAGCTGGTCAAAGAACTACAGCTCCCAGAGCCCTATGGGGTCTCAGATCCCCTACTGAATCCAGACTGCTCTGAGGCTCCCTTTCTGCAGATGGGAGGAAGTTACTGTTACAGGTCCCTTCAGAGCTTGGGCCTAGCACTATGGCAGCATGTCAAATCCAGTACTGCTCCCAACTCTATCCAGCTCTGCTGCTGGCAGGATCCCTTCCCATTTTTTTTTTTTGTTTCCTGTCTCCCCTCCAAGGAGAAGTTCTGCATTGTTCCTGTGTGGGGAATTGAACCCAGGCTGTCTGGGTGAAAACCAAGAATCCTAACCACTAGACCACATGGGACTTCCATAACACGTTTACATGTTCATATTCAATAACACAATTAAACGTAGCCATTCAAAGTAGCCATTTAAAAGAAGCCATTCAAAAAACTTCAAAAACAGACTTCAAAGAGAAATTGCAGAGTTACAACTGATCTGCAAACTTAACACCATTAATTTGAGCTTGAAGAGGGACTGGGGGCGACTGGCTCACTACAAAAGCAATTTTCCCTCTCTTGGTATTAACACCTCCCTGTCAATTACTTGGAGAGAGCCACATCCACCCTGACTGAATTAGCCTTCAACACTGGTTCTCCCCTTGTATGGTAACTCCCTTTACATCATGTTCCAATATATATTTATGCCTCTATCTGCAATTTTCACTCCATGCATCTGAAGAAGAGGGCTTTTTACCCACGAATGCTTGTGTCCAAATAAATCTGTTAGTTCTTAAGGTGTCACCGGATTCCTAGTTGTTTTTGTGAAATAAAAGCAAAATGCACTCTAAGCTGATCTTAACCCTTTCAATGCCCTTACAAACTTAGATGCTTCTCACCACAGGCCGGCTGGTGGCTTTTCAGCCAGGATCTCCCCTTTTGTCAGCGCTTCAGTTGCTTGGTGTGGGGGTGTCTGTAGATGTAGGTGGACGAGAGAGACAAAGCATGGCAAATGTCTCTGCTTTTATCATGTCCTTTCTTCCCTCTTGGCTTTGCTCCCCCTTCAGAGTCAGGTGAGCACCACTGCTTCTCTCCAAGCAAGTCTGAGCAATTCCCCTGGGGTGTCCTCTTGCAGGTAAGTGATTGCACTGTAGCTCCCTTGCTGAACAATGGCTGTTGATGGGTTGTTTGACACCCTGTCCGGGTGTTGGTTACTTTCCTTGCTGTTGTCACTGGGAAGCTAATATTTGGCTGACTCCCCCACCTTACAGCATAGTGATAACCACACTGCACAATTCTCATAACTTCATATGCATGAATGGTAAACATCTATGGGTAGAGAAATGACTTTCAGCAGATCATATCCTTTCCCCTGATACCTTACAAGGCATGCTCTGTATATAAGATCACGATTATATGAAAATGAGGAATATGGGGGTTACAGCACTCTCCCCCAAAGGTACAGAATGTCACACTGAGATTCTATTTTCATTTGTTATGTAACAGCACTAAAGAGATCCAGTGACTGACCAATGGCATTTTCAAGTGCTAAAATAGCAAGCGCTGTTGGTCTCTCATTGGCCATCAGTGACTGAAGATACGGTTTAATGAGCCAGAGCTTCAAGGCGAGGGTGGCTCTGTCCACTGCCTTCCGTTGCGCTGCTGGGCACCAAGTCCCTGGCGGTCAATATGTGAAGCTGGGAGAAGAGAGTGGGGTGGCAAGCGGTGGTAGAACTTTTGCCACCAGGGTCTAGCTGTCTAACTTCCTCTTCGTACTGCTGGGCCCCCGTTGCCTTCAGGTAACACAGGAACTAAGGCAGGAATAGGGTGAGGAAGCAAGTAAAGCCGAGCAAGGAAGGCAAAAGTTAATCTTATCTTCATGGGCAGCTCGCAATGACGTCCTTTTTCTGTGCCACAGCTGACAACAACATCCCAGACAGAAAAGTAACAGGCCAAAAAGAAACCTAGCAGCTGCTGAAACAGTTCAGCTGGGAGAGTGCTAGACTAACAGGCTCTTCTATCCTCCTTTATGCACGGGCGGGATGTTTTCTGAGAGTGCAGCACTTCCTTTAACTGCCACGAGTCCCTCATTTCAGGCTATGCAGCAGGAAAAGACAGCATGGGCTTCTGCACCGAGTTGGCCCACCTGACCTTTCATTCTTCTCTTGCTCTTTGTCAGCAAGGAGAAGAAAAAGAAGCTCTCCCTCAAGCTGGAGTCACACGGGTGAGGTAAGGACGACTTCCTGAGTGTTGGCTCCAGTCCTCTGCCCTGCCAGCTGACCTATCGAGGGGTTACCATCACATTCTCTAGATTTGTCCATCGGTCTGTGCCAGAGTGAGCAACAACCCAGTAGATGGAGTTTCTGTAGTGTAGTGGTTATCACATTTGCCTAATACGCAAAAGGTCCCTGACTCAAAACCAGGCAGAAACATGCTGGCTTCCTTTTCCCAGATCCCCTTGTTATTCAGAAAGGGCACTCCTCCTATTGGCCTGTCCCTGGGATAACTCCAACCCCTGCATGACAGAGGATGCTGACAGCATTGGAGAAAGCACCTTGGTGTCAGGCTGGAGAACCTAGAGTAGTTAGGCCAGTCACCATTTGGAGGCTTGTGGCTTGGCCACCTCTGCTGTTGGAGGTTGGCCTATAGAGGCTCTCACTTCCTGCTGGGCTCCTTTGCGTGACTGGCCAAAGGAGGAAGTGAGGCAGGAATGGGGCAATAGAGGAAAGTTGAGCTGAGGAAGGCAGGGAAGAAGCTGTGCGTCTAAGTGGGGTTAGTAGAGCACCACCCTTCATTCTGCAAAGCCTGAGGAGGTGTGGTTGGCTGCTGGGAGGTAGAATCCTGTGCCTGCCTCTTGGCTTCCCAGAAGTGGCTACTTGCAGCCCAGGAGAAAAAGGGAGGTTCTGGGTGAAAGGAAAACAAGCAAAGCTGAGTCCAAGGGGAGAATGGCGGCTCCTTTATGGCCAACCTGGGGGCATGACTGATGGTTTTAGAGGTGGAGGCTGGGCTGGCTGTGAGCAACTGGGATCCAGGAAACCCCCACCTGCCCTTGTGAGGGCTGAACCCATGGAGGTGCGGTTGGCTGCTGGAAGACAGACCCCTGTGGCTGCCTGTTGGCATCACAGGGATGGCTCCTTGCAGCCCAGGAGAAGCGAGGTTCTGGGGGGAAGGAAAAGCAGCAATGGTGAGGCTGAGTGGGCTCCTTTCTGGCCGAGATGGTGGACTGTGGTGAGTCTGGGAGTTGCCTGTAAGCCATAAGTGGACGTAGTGCAGTGAAAACTGCTGCTCCATTCTGGCCGACCTGGGGGCGCCATGGATGACTTGGGAGTGGGGGCAGGGCGCTGGCTGTGAGCTAATGGGATCCAGGAAGCCCCAGCCTGCCCCTCCAGGGGCCGAGTCTTCTTCTCTCCTGCCATGGGGAGCCCGACCTTAAGTCTGCCCAGCATGTGCAGCAGCTCGAGCATTAAGCCTTCCTGTGTGCATAACTGAACTACGCCCTAGTGTAATAAGGTGTAAAGTTTAGATTGTGAATTTATCTTTAATTTCCATGGTAATTTACTTTGATCTTTTATTCCTACTACTTGTAATCCTTAAAACTCCATCTTTCTGTAGTTAATAAATCTGTTTTATGCTCTACTTAAACTGGTGTATTTTGCTTGAAGTTCTTGGGAAATCTCAGCTCCATTACAAGGCTGGTTCATGTACTATTCACAGTGAGGGAGGGGTGGACCCTCTGTAATAAATTCACACTGATCAGGCTTCTGATTAAGGCAAGATGGTATGATCCAGGGGTGAAAGGCTGCAGAGCTGTAGGGGGGACGACTTTCTATCATTAGTGTTATGAGTGGCTGCAGAAGCATTCATGTAATTCAGTTGGCTGTGTCCCTACCTACGGATGTCTGTGTAAGTGAAATATCTGCCAGAGATTCACAGCTTGTCTCAGCATCACATGTGTGAGAGGGAGCCCAGGTGGTGGGACAAAGGGCTCAGGGGTCCCACTGTTCAGTTGCATCCCATAGATCCCATCACAGACTTTCAACAACCACAGCGGGTGCTCACTGAGACAGAGAGAGAGATGCCAAAATAGTGATCTCCAGTGCCAGCAGACATCAAACTATCAGAAATTCTGTGAACAGAGAAGACCCTGCTAGTGGAAAATGGCTTGTGAGGTATCATTAGAAAATGCACAACCTACTGAATATTATCCTCCTGTTAAAATGTGTAGTAACACTTTTTGTAAAATTGTGAGATTTTACAGTATGATATTACTGAAAAAGTTACAGTTCTGGGGAACGCCCACAGACCAGTTCCTCAGAGACAGCAAGGCAAACAGCTAGTCAAACAGCCATTCTCCTGCAGGGGGAAGGTGTGAAGACATTAAGGGCTGGTCTACACAACGGGGGAAAATCGATCTTAGATACGCAAATTCAGCTACGTGAATAACGTAACTGAAGTCGAATATCTAAGATCGTATTACTCACCCATCCTCACCACGCGGGATCGATGTACGCGGCTCCCCCTGTCAAATCAGCAACTCCGTTGGGGTTGGTGTTGTTCCGGAATCGATATAAGCATGCTCGGGGATCGATATATGGCGTCTAGATGAGATGCGACATATCAATCCCCGAGCAATCGATTTTAACCCGCCAATACGGTGGGTAGTCTAGATGTAGCCTTACATTCCATCACAGGGACCTTTTGAGGCTGTTGTGGAAAACGACCACAGGATTAATATTTGAATCAGCTCAGCCTGAGGCTCTTTTCTTGGTTACAAGCACGCAGGGGGCGACAGCTATTAGAATACTGTTCCCGAGCTAAAAATCACACAAGCCTTTTACAGCTTAAAACCACAAACAATGACACATACGTTGCACGTTAATTTCCTTATTTGGAATATATTGCAAAATATGATGCAGGTCAAAAGCAAGCTGAACAATCAGTTTTCCATATTTGGCCCTTCCTGTTATTTTTATTACACCTGGTGATATGGGAGCAAGACTCTCCATGTCTCAAGAAATGTCACTACCAACCTAGGCCATTTTCACATGCTGGGGTGCAATCCAGATCAGCGAGGAGTTGTGTCATCTGTAATCCTGGGTGAGATTCAGTGTTCTGCTGCTGGAGCTCCCCTGTCTGGATACTCCCAGCCAGCGTTCAAGGACGCAGTGAGTGTCTGTATGATAAGTAACCCTGGACTGGCAGCTCTGACTCTAGCCGCCTGCTTGTTTCACCCCAAGCACATTTTGGGTTGGGTAGAAAAGGCTCAGGGTTTGAGAGAAGGCTGAGGGTAGGAAGCTTCTGTTCATTATGCTGGACCTAACCCCAGTTTTACTTGAGTAAAGAGGAGATATTTGACATTGTGTGATGCTGCTCCTGTGTTCTGTTCCCAAAGTGTTCTGCAGCAGAGGAGGGTCTCTGGTAGTATGTATGTTACTGGCCTATTGAGGTGATGCTGAAACAGGACAGGGTACAGATGGCATTGTGGGGGTGGCATGAACCTTCACTCTTCATTTCCAATTCCAAGAACAGAAGGGACAGGAATCCTTACCCAGCAAGACCATCGTCTCATAGTTCCCCTGCATGACATCTCTGTAGAGGGCTCTCTGAGTGGGATCCAGCAGAGTCCCCTCTTCCCTGGATAATTACACAGACACCTCCTCGAAGGTCACAGGCCCCTGAAAGAGCAGGAGTCCAATACTCAGTACCTGCTGACCCACTCACAACCCCACTATTCACGGAACAGCAGCAGCAGGGAAATGGAAGCTCCGGGAGGCACATGTTAACAGAGTCTCACCCCACCTTGCTTACAGCAGCCAGGAGGCATCAGAGGGTAGAAAGAGAGAACCTTTGTGTCTCCCATCTGACAGACAGAAGCAGGGTCTTCACATTTATCACATAGCTACTAGCCAGAGCATAATATAGAAGATGGGGCTGTCTCTGGACCCTGATAGTGGCTCCCTGGTAGGAATCCAAGCACTGTCCAAATAAAATATATGGAAGAAAGGGGAAGTCAATCATAAAGAATAGAAGTTAGAAGGTCAGAATTGTAGTGCCCATTAACAAAGGTTTAGAGAAAATAGAGCCTATCAAACTAATGGGATATCCTTATTGGATGAGATCAAAAGTTTGGTTGCAGCTAATAGTATTGATGTAATATACCTAAACTTCCGTAAGGGACATGACTTGATTAGCACAAGATTTTTACTAAAAAAAACTAGAATGATACAAAATAAACAAGGCATACATTAAATAGATTAAAAACTCTGATCGTAAATGGGGAACCATGATCGAGTGGATTTCTTTCTAGCAGGTTCCTGCAGGGATTGGTTCTTGGCACTGTGCTATTTAACATTCTTATCCATGACTTAGAAGAGAGTACAAAATCATCACTGATAAAGTTTACAGTTGCCACAAAGATTGGGGTTGGTGGTAATTAATGAAATGTCAGTAGATTCAGGCTCCATCGCTGAGAGTCTGGGAAGTTGTCCCAGCCCTGGCTGGAGGGTTATTTCCTGTTCCACAAAGAGGGGAAGTTCCATTCCCAACTCCTGTGCCTTGAAATTAGGACCTATCTGACACTACACCCCCATATTCATCATAATGGTATGATTATAATATGATTAGGACATAATTATGATCTATTTTGTAGAAGATGCATCATGTGTGGTGTCACTGGAAAAGTTCTGATTTGCTGAATATGATTATCCTATTTGTGTGCACATATCATGTTCGTATCTGAAGTTATGGATATTGACTCTGTATCTGTATTTCAAATGTGCTTACTCTGGGTAACACCCACAATGAGCCTTTCAGGTACAACAATGAAGAAGCCAGACAGTGCTGATGGCTCAACAAAGACAATGGACTGTGGAAGAGCTTAGCCTTCCTGTGAATGTTTCAGCCAGCCTATGAGTCATGGCTACTATGACTCAGCAGGGCCTGTGACCAGACTACATGACACTAAACTCCATTTTAGTACCTGTATTTTTCCACAAACTGCTTCCTAGCTCCATCTTTCTCCCAGGCTCCCTGGGGCAGAGTCACTGCCTCCAGCTGCCTGACCCCCCCCGCCCATCAGTTTCCTGCTCTGCGCCCGCCCCTCCCACGCTCCCTGTTACTCCCCCCCCCGCTCCAGCCCCGCCCCCAGCGGCCGGGGGAACGTCCGGGCAGGGGGAAGGGCAGCGGCTTCAGCGGCTGTTACTGGGTATGCGCAGTGCCCGGGAGTAGCACATTGCTATGGGGAGGGATTTAATACACTTCCCCCCACCGCCTGGCCCGTGGTCCGCCCCTCCCCCCCACACGACGGCCGGGCCCCGGGCCCCCCATCCCAGCGGGGCGGGCGGGCGGATCCTCCTGCAGCTCCACTGGGGCCGTGGCGCCTTCAAGGCTTCTCCCAGGCTCCCTGGGGCAGAGTCACTTTCCTGCCCCCCAGCGCCTCTCATTCCCCGAGGGCTCCGGGTCATAATGTCAAACCGCCCTTCCCCCGCCTGCAGCTCCAGCTTCTCCCCTCCCGCCCCCACCAGCCACACCAAGGGGAACCCCCGGGCCCCAGTCTCTGTCCCCACCTGGATCCCAGCGGGGCCGGGGGCAGATCCTGGCTGCAGCTGAGAACAGCGGCTCCGCTCCGGCTCGGGCAGCTCCAGCGCTGCTGGCAGCACGTGGAGAACCAGGAAGCAGCTGTTCAGCCAGGGCTCCGCGTTACAATGTGCCAGAGCCCCGCCCCCAGGAGCTGCCCCGCCCCTGAGCTGAGCCAGAGCCCCGACCCCAGGAGCTGCCCTGCCCATGGGCTGTGCCAGAGCCCCGCCCCCAGGAGCTGCTCCGCCCCCGCTCTGTGCTGGAGCCCCGCCCCCAGGAGCTGCCCCGCCCCTGCTCTGTGCTGGAGCCCCTCCCCGAGGAGCTGCAATGCCCATGGGCTCTGCCAGAGCCCCGCCCCCAGGAGCTGCTCCGCCCCTGCTCTGTGCTGGAGCCCCGCCCCGAGGAGCTTCCCCGGTCCCGAGCTGAGCCAGAGCCCCGCCCCCAGGAGCTGCCCGCACCTGGGATGTGTCAGAGCCCCGCCCCCTGGAATTTCCCCATGTTGGGTCTCTGAGCTTTGTTCTCCTGCCGCCTTCTTCCCAGCACCCCCTGCTCCCTGCCTGTATCTGCAAACACCCCCCCTCCCCCGGGGCCGGCTGCAGTGCTCGCAGAAGCTGACTCCAGTGGCTGAAGTTGCCTCCATCTCTGCTTCACCTGGAGGGGGAGAGACAAAGAGAGGAGATGGTCCCAGGGTGTGAAACCAGAATCAGGGGGCAAGAAAAGAAGGACTGTTTGGAAAGGTGGGTTTTTTGTGGGGGGGGGGGGTGAGCCAGAGGGATTCAGAAGATGTTGGGCAGCAGAGGCTCAGGGAAATTGAGGGGAACCTCCTGGGTGTCTCAGTGTTGCCCAGGGTTTGTACAGCACCTTGCATAATATGGGGTCTGATCTCAGTCATGGTCTGTGCAGCACCTGGGAGCCCTGATGTCTGTTTCCTGATCACAGGCTCTGGGAATGGAGAGAGGGAAACCTCAGCACCTGAAGGTTAATGCAGCCCTGTGTGCAACTCCTGCTAGTGTGATCCGACAGCAAATGTGAAAAATTGGGATGGGGGTGGGGTTAATAGGCACCTAGATAAGAAAAAGACCCCAAAATCGGGACATCTAGTCATGCTAGTCCCTGCTGTTCTCATAAGGGGTCGGCTTAGAGAGGGTTTGGTTACACTTGCAGCTGTCCAGCGCTGGGAGTTAAAGCTGTCTTCCTACAGCTGTTTAGGGAAAGCGCTGCAGTGTGGACACACTGACAGCTACCAGCACTCTGTCATGGCCACATTTGCAGCGCTGTTGGGAGTGGTGCATTATGGGCAGCTATCCCAGCATTCAAGTGGCTGCAATGTGCTTTTCAAAAGAGGAGGGTGGGGTGGAGTGTGACACGGAGCGTGGGGGAGACAGAATGAGTGGATTTTTGGAGCTGACACTGTGTCAGCTCCCTGCCTGGCAAGTTCAAGCCTCCTCCCACACCCCTCTCTCATTCACTAAATGCAAATAGCCGCCTTTGTTTTTTTCCTCACAGACCAGATAAGCCGCTGATCCAAAACAGACCCCCGCCCCGCCATGCCCACCCGGCTGCTTCTCTCCTCAAGCAAACACCAGCTGTGGATGTTCCAAAGGGATCCCCCTGCCTCTGCTCATTCACTGCAAACAGTAACTGTGTTTGGTTTTTAGATAAGCAGCTCCGGGAGCCTTGAGCTCACAACAAAACAAACAGAGGCATCACACCAAAACAAAGAGCGTTATCTCTACTTAAAAGCATTATGGGAAGGTTCCTTAGGTCAGTGACAGCGTAGTAAGATTAATCACTGTTTACACTGGCACCCCAGTGCTGCATCACCAGCTCTGTTCTCTTTATTCCTCTCGTCGAGGTGGAGCACATGCAGCACTGTAGCCAGGGAGATACAGCGTTGTATGTGCCTTGGCAGTGTGAACGGGGAGTAAGTTACAGCGCTGTAAAGCCACCACCTGCACTGTAACTCTCCATTGTAGCCAAGGCCTGAGTTGTAGTAATAATAGCAGCCAAGAATCTGGTGGCACCTTATAGACTAACAGACGTATTGGAGCATGAGCTGTCGTGGGTGAATACCCACTTCGTCAAATGCAACAATAGTCCCATATGGGCTAGTGGTCAGGATTGCTGGTTTTCACCCAAGTGGCCTGGGTTCAACTTCTGGTGTGGGAAAAGTGCACAGCTTTTGCCCACAGTGGAGGCAGGAAATGAAAGGAACAGGAAGGGATCCTGCCAGCAGTGGAGTTATACAGTGTAGGGAGGGGACCCCAGAAGTGGGGGTGGGGCAGTGGTTTGGGGGGAGATGAGGGAAGGATCCCAGCAGTGCGGGAAGTTGACAACGTGGAGAGCACAGGCCTGGAATGGGGACCTGGAAGAGTGAATGTGTCCCTCTAAACCCATCAACTGCAGACTAGGCAGGCTAGGAAGAATTGTGTATTTGTTGGTAAATGTCAATTTCTGTGTAAACACACAACCCAATGGCAAAATATTTCCATCAATAATCATCAAAATTGACAGATGGGCAAAGTAAGAAACATGCTGCTTGAGAACTTATCATGTTGTAGGAGCAGCAGTGATCTGTATGCTCTGTGTAACCTGTATCCTCAAAAGGTCTGTTAAACTCCCCCAGCTTGTGTCCTTTCCCGCTTTGAATGCCTGTGAAGTGGCTTTCCCACTCTCCTTTGTACCTCCAGTGAATGCCCTTCACCCGGCCCATCTGTCCAGTGGTTCGCTGTGTTACAATCTATTGCACCTCAGGGAGACTGATCTTCATCGCACCGTCCATCGCTGCGCTGTGGGACACTTACCTTAAAGGATCCTGACATCTCCACTGCCAGGCCTGTCCTCGGAGCGTGAGTATGACTGTGACACCCTCCCCCATCCCTTCTTTTGAGTTTAGCTATCAAGCTAATAAATGTGCTGCTTTCTGCCAAACTCTGGGGGGGAGAGGCATTATTAGTCCTCTCTAAGCTTACTAACTGACCCAATTTTCGGTAACACAAGCAACATTGTTTGATCTGTTATTGTACCAAAGGGGGAGATGGTTGTCTATAAAGGAGGGTGAAGACTAAATGTTTCTGATGAGAATGGGATTTGGACCCATGCAGGCAGAGCATAATGGGATAGCAGTCCATCACCTTAACCACTCGGTCACCTCATCTGAGCTGTCAAAAAATGGACAGGAGCAGAATTCTAAGGCCGGCAGAGATAGGGATACGAAGGAGTTTTTAAATACTAAGCGTAAGCAGGGTCTGAATGAGCTCCCCTCTCTCACCTAGTGAGGAGCTGGGGAAAGACTTCAGGAACAGACTGTGTTTGCATAGACACACCTACTCTGCCTAGCTATGCAGCATGATGGGGCCGCTTCCCCAAAATGACCAGTTTGGGATGGTCTTGGGTTACAAATGACTTTAGGATTGAGTGGAATGAAATGTTATTCTCCTTCCTGTATGAGTGAAGGGCAGCAGAACATACCTAGTCCGTCCTGATGGAGGGGTAGGTGAGTGAGGAATAGCTTTTATTGGACTGCAGAGAAGTGATTGAGGACGTCACTCTAAACCAGTGGTCCCCAAACATTTCACACTGTGCCCTCTTAGCCATGGCTGTGGCCCCTCGGAAGCCACGGTCAAGAACCGGGGCTGGGAGGAGTGGGGCTGTTGCTTGCTGGGGAGAGGGGTGCGGACAGGGGTAAAGGGGTCGACGCCGGGCTGGAAGCCATAGACTCAGGCTGAGGGTGGGGTTGGGGAAGAGCTGTGGCAGAGTGGTGCTCCCTCCCTGCCCTCTATGTGGGCTGGCTCAGGTCCTGAGGTGCCTCCATGAATGTTCCTCTGTGTCCCCCTAGGAGTCTCACCCCACATTATGGGGACCACTGAACCCTACTCGCTAAGCCGGGGCTAATGATGCCAAACCCCCGGGAAAGGGAGAACAAGTGTGGGGGCCCCAGTACCAGAACCATGCCCCTACCTTCTGTCTGTGGCTCTACCCCCTTCCACCCATGGCCCCATCCACTGTCACTTCTGTTCCACCCCTTCCCCCACCAGCCCCACCCTATCACTCCTTTACCCCTGCCCCGCTGTGGCCCTGAGACCAGAGAAGCTCTGTGCCCCTGCTGCAGCCCCCGGGTTGTAGCAGGGAGTGGGAGCTCCTCCAGCCCTGGGACTGACATACGGGAGACTTTTCCAGGGGGACCTAACTTGGCCAGGGCCCCTAATCATGGGCCCCACTGTCCCCTTGGCAGTGCAAGGTTTGGGGAGGCTGAGCCCCCTTGTCATAAACAGATAGCTAAGGGTTAATGTTCTTTTACCTATAAAGGGGTAACACCAGTAACCTAAAACACCTGACCAGAGGACCAATCAGGAAACAAGACTTTTTCAAATCTGGGTGGAGGGAAGTTTGTGTGTGAGTTCTTTGTTCTTTGTCTTGTGTCTGTGGCGTCTCGGCTATGAGAGTGATTTTTCTATCTCCTGCCTTTCTAATCTTCTGTTTCCAAGTTGTAAGTACAAAGATAATAAGACAATAAGTTTATATTGTTTTTTTTTTTTTTTGTATTTACATGTGTGTAGTTGCTGGAATGTTTAAATTGTATTCTTTTTGGTTAAGGCTGTTTATTCATTTTTTTCTTTTAAGCAAATAACCCTGTATTTGTCACCTTAATACAGAGAGACCATTTTTATGTCCTTTTCTTTCTTTTTATATAAAGCTTTCTTTTTAAGACCTGTTGGATTTTTTCTTTAGTGGGGACTCCAGGGAATTGAGTCTGCAGCTCACCAGGGAATTGGTGGGAGGAAGAAGTCAGGGGGAAAATCTCGTTGTGATAGATTTATTAGCCTGACTTTGCATACCTATGGGTAAGGGGGAAGAGAGATTAGCTATCTTGGTACTTCTATTTCCAGGACTGGAAACAGGGAGGGGGGAGTCCCTCTGTTTAGATTCACGGAGCTTGCTTCTGTATATCTCTCCAGGAACCCAGGGAGGGAACACCTGGAGGGGAGGAGGGGGAAGGGCAATGGTTTATTCCCCTTTGTTGTGAGACTCAAGGCATCTGAGTCTGGGGGTCCCCAGGGGAAGGTTTTGGGGAGACCACAGTGAGCCAGGCACTGTATAAATCCCTGGCTGGTGGCAGCTTTACCAGGTCCAAGCTGGTAACTAAGCTTGGAGGTTTTCATGCTAACACCCATATTTTGGATGCTAAGGTCCAAATCTGGGAAAGAATGTTATGACACCCCTCCCCCCTGAGCCTCCATTACGAGCCGCCCAGGCTACCACTGCTCAGTGTGTGGCCAGTCTCTGTGTTTTCTGCTGCTCGTTCTGGGGAGCCTGGCCGGCCTTAGGGGTGGTGCCCTCCGATAGCCGCCCAGGGCTCCAGGGGTCAAAGGGCACCGTGTGGCAGTGCAAAGGTGCTCACTGCTCTCCCCTGCCCCAATGCTCCTCCATGGGTCCATAGAGGTTTGAGGGGAGTAAGGAGCAACCCTATGTGCTCCATGCGTCCTGGTCACTTTTCCCACTTGGGCTGTGCTGTGAGGGGAGCATGAGAAGCTGCTGCTCTCTGCCCTCCCGCTATGCAGCCCGGCTGAGGAAAGTGACCTGGATGCAGGGAGCTCGGATGATCTCACTTCTTGCCCCCACATCCCACAGCCCCTAGGGGTGCCAAGATGAGCAGCGTTTCAGGGAGGAGTGGAGGGCAGCAATGCCAGCTGCTCCATGCACACAGGTCAGTCTCCCCATGTGGGTGCCTGTCGGCTT
Source organism: Gopherus flavomarginatus (assembly GCF_025201925.1). Lineage (NCBI taxonomy): Eukaryota > Metazoa > Chordata > Testudines > Testudinidae > Gopherus > Gopherus flavomarginatus. The sequence goes on from NW_026115108.1 coordinate 43,273, forward strand.
TCCCCAGCTCTGAGGCTGTGTCTACACCGCGCACCTTACCACGGTGCAGCTGTGCCACTCTAACCATGCCATTGTTAGGTGCGCTGTGTGGCCGTCCTTATCTCTGAGAGAGAGCTTCCCCGGCAACAAAGCTAAACTACCTCCAATGAGGGGCAGGAGCTTTGTCACCGGGAGCACAGCTCCACCTATGATGCGCTGTTCACACTGCCGCTTTTCATGGCTCAAATTTTGGCATTCGAGGAGTGTTTTTTCTCACTGCAGAGAGACAAAATTTTTAGCAACAAAAGCCGAAATTAAAAAAAAAACTCCTCTGCAACCTATTCAATTTTACCTTTATACAACCTTTATACTGCCTCCAGTTCTGGTATCCTCATTTGAAAAAGATGTTGTGAAATTGGAGCTAGGGCAGCAAAGAGCCACCAAATGTTCTGAGGGCTGGAGAAAAATGCCTTCCAGTGAGCTATTGAAAGAGCTCAACCTGTTTAGCTTATCAAAAGAAGATTGAAAGGTGATTTCATTGAAATGTTGAAGGGCCTTAATGGAGAGAAAAGATTGGGTATTTACGGGCTCTTGAATGGAGCAGAGAATGGCATAACAAGACCCAATGGCTGGAAAGTGAAAAGAGACAAATTCATATTACAACTGAGGCACAATTGTCAACAGCGGGGATGATTCACCACAGGAGCAAGCTACCAAGGAAAGTGGTGGATTCACCATCTCCTGATGTCATTTAATGAAGACTAGATGCCTTTCTGGAATGTGTTTGCCCCCAGAGTATCTGTTATGTCATACAGGAGGCCTGTGATATGCAGGTTAGATGCTCTAATGGTGTCTTCTGACCATGAAGTCGACTAATTTCTGAAAAACTGAGTGTAGCATTGGGTGCAGCGTCTGATGTTTTCCTGTCTAGCCGGCTTGCTGCCTAGAATGAACGCTCCTTGAGTGGGGTGATCCACAGGGAGTAGCTCAAACCTCCAAAGTGCCTGACCAGGGGCAGGACATTAGCCCAGAAAGGGAGGGGTGTGGCAGTGACATCACAAAGGCCTTTTGCAGGACCTGAGACTATTGGTCAAAGGTGGTGGGGAGGTGGTGACCTCACAGAGAGATGCTGACATCAGCCAGGCAGGACAGGGGCGAGGGGCCAGGGAAACCTCAGAGACCTCTGTGGCTTTGCTTCAGCACGTTTCCTTCTCCAGGTCTCTCTTTGAGGACTGAGAGATTATTTGGGGTCATGGACGTGAGCGCCAGGAGGAACCTCTTTCGAGTTTCCTCCTTCCCTTGTAGTGATTTTACTAGAAAACCGCCGTCCCTGTTTAGAAGGTAAGAGCCTCCTGGAGGTTTGAAACCTGTTCAGTCTGATCTATCTGGTGACATGTGATTTCTAGGCATGGAAAACACGAGCTTAAGGAGGCAGAATTTTATTGCGCACCTGGGATTTTGTCCCTTAGAATCGCTGGGGACATTAGGGTTTGTCCTTTTTGTTTCACCTCTTCCTCCATCCCTCCCTCCTCTTCTTCTCTTGCTTCTTTTGTCCTTTCTCCTGTTCCCTTCCCAACAACAGGACGGAGGTGTGTGTGTGTGTGTTGCAGGGAAGTCCTCTGCAGCTCCCACTATGGAAGGTCCACCCAAAAATGTGGGACTGAAATAGTGCTCGGGCAGTGATCCCCACCGGTGACCTGGGCCATCCTTTGGGCTCTCTGGTGAGAACCCTCAGCCTCCCATCCTCAGTCTCTACCCTGATTGGTTGAGGAGGGGGTTATTGACAGGGAGGAGACCCAGGTCCTTGTTGTTCTCTTTTAAGATCAAGTAAATAAGTCAGAACCAGTTCTATCTTTGATTAATTTTGCTGCTTCTCTGCATTAATTGTCTCTGAGCAGTTGATGATTCCCTCTAACATTGCAGTTCTCCTCAAATACTTGCTGAATAATTACTGTCACTGTTGTTGGTCTGGAGCTCATCTGAGAGTACAGTATTCAGGTCATTCAATGTCTGAAATTCAAGATCCGATGGTTTGTTTGAAAATCAGGGCTCTTCGGTCCTATTCCCAACACTGCCTCTGACGGGCTGTGTGATCTAAGACAAGTCAATTCTCCTTTCTCAGCCTTAGCTTCTCCCTCTTTCAAGTAGGGATAATAATGATCCGTTCTTACCTACCTCATGGTGGGTGAAGGATGAGGATCCATTTGGGAGTGTCACTAGAAGTAGTGCATAATATGAAGTTTCCCATCATGTTTACTCAGAGCAGATTATGACATAATAGATTAGCTGAAATAGTCTATTTTATTTGTATTTTTTTATTTTGAAATTGTTAATAGTAGCAACCACTTAGCTCAGATTGAAGCATCTTATCTAATGGTTGAGATGTAAGTGTCTCCTCTTTGTGTGCGAGGAGACAATTTAACACACTCTGACAAAGAGGAGATGCCTTTGTTTTGCAACAAAATATTTTTGCAAAGATCTTTCATCCCACTTGTTATGATTTTGAGAAACAAACTGGTTTAGTCTAAATGGGATTTTCGGACAGAAACGGTTTGAATGAAATTTTCCCACCATCTCGATTCCTGGGCTCTGGGGTGTTTTCATCTGTTAGAACAGGAGTCAGAACTGGTTGCTTCTCTTTCTGGCTCTGCCATCGCCTTGTTGTGTAGGCCTTGGGTAGGTCACTTCCCTTCTCCCATCTGTCCAATCGGAACAGGAACAGTTCTCGAACTATGGGCAGTTTAGAGCCCAAGTGAGATAAGGGGTATTAAAGCCCTCTGTGAAGGAGAAAGGGGAGTTTCACAGTGTTTAGCACCAAGGAATTCTAAAGTTTGCTAAAATGTCTAGTCTGTGGAAACAAGAAATGGTCGGGGCCAAACTTATTAACCACTGCCTTTTTAAAGCCCATTCAAAGATGTGAGTCCCTATCTTTTAGGTACCTGTGGTTCTTTGCCAGCAGCAGAGAAGAGGTTCCTGCCTCCGTTTTTGTGGCCTTAACAAACCAGGTGTTGTGCCCCAGTTCTCGTCTGAGACCCCTGAAAAAGAACATCTTCCAACCCATGAACAAGACAGGACCTATCTTTCAAAGGGGAACAAAAAGACCTCTGGGACTTACAGACTAGCTAGCCTGACTGCCATAGCTGGAGAGATCCTGCAATACATTCTTAAACACTCAGTTTGTCAGCAGCACCTACAGGATGATTTGGTTCTTATGACTAGTGAGCGTGGAATTGTCAAGAACAAATCATTCCAAACCAACCCTCTTTCCTTCTTTGGCAGGGTTCTGGGCCTGGTAGAGGTGAGTAAACAATAGATGGGATCTAGCTTGGTGTTACTAAGGCTTTTGACACAGTCCCATAGGACATTCTCAGAAGCAAACGTGGGAAATGTAGTCCAGCTGCAATCAGTGTAATGTGGGTGCAGAGCTGGTTGAAAGCCAAGACTCCAGGAGCCCTTCTCCATGTTTAGCTGCCCAACGGGGAGGGTGAACCTAGTGGGTCTGGCAGGGATCAGTCCGGTGTCAGGTACTATTCTATATTTTCATGAATGATTTGGAAAATGGAGTGGAGAGCAGGCTCTTAAAGTTTACAACTGACACCAAGCACTTTGGAGCACAGGATTGAAATTCAAAACACCCTTAACAAATTGGAGAGTTGGTCTTCTTGAGCCAAACTCCATGGTTAGGGCTCTCTCTCTAAACTCCTCCTGGGCAGTGAGCTCCGACCTTGATTGGTCAGATGCTGCTTAGCACTGTCAGAGCAGCTTTTGCTGGGAGATTCTCCCAGCACTTTCCAATAGCGGGAAGGTATGAAATCCCCATTTGACTGCTGGGGACAGAGCCCGAGAGTGGGGAGCAACTTGCCCAAAGTCCCCAGGAAAAGGAAAACAACCAGCAGAGGAACCAATAGGAAACCCAGCAATGGAACTCAGGAGTCCTGGCGGTGTGCTGTGGTGACCAGATGTCCCAATTTTATAGGGACAGTCCGAATTTTGGGGTCTTATCTAGGATCCTATTGCCCCCCACGCCGTCCCGATTTTTCACACTTGCTGTCTGGTCACCCTAGGGTGTGCACATGTGTGGGTCCCAGCTGCTCCCTGCCCCCATCATTGAAGCAGATGTGCAGGGTTACTGCCCTGGGAAGTGCAGGGCACCAGTGGATGTGGGGTTGGCTGGAGGTAGGGTCTGGCTTCAGGCAGGGCAAGGGCTGCGTTGCTGGCTGGCTTCAGGCAGGGGGGTGCATCAGGGGTTGGCTGGAGACAGGGCAGGGAGGATGCGGCTGGTGCAGGCAAAGCAGAAGGTGCAGGGCTGGCTGGAGACAGAGGCAGACTGCCGGCAGGGCAGGGCAGGGGGTGCAGGGCTGGCTGCAGGCAGGGCATGGGGCAGGGCCGGTGAAAGGAATTTTCATGCTCTAGACGAAACTTCCACCTTGCACCCTCCCCCCCCCGCACCCCTCCCCTGAGGCGCCCCACCCGTGGCAGCTCCCCCCTCCACCCTGAGGCTCCCCTCTTGTGGCAACTCTCCTGCTCTGCCCTGAGGCACCCCCCTCGCCCGAGCTCACCCCTGCTCCGAGCACGAGCACCCCGAGCACACCGTGGCCGCTTCACTTCTCCCACCTCCAAGGATTGCTTCGCCTAAGCCTGCCAGGCAGTCAAGGACCCTCCTCTGAGCCACAGCAGCCCTGACAGTTGACAATAGAGGCACCGTAACCCCTGAGTTCCTTCAATGTGTCCCCCTCGGGGGTCCAGCTCCGATCACCAGATACTCGGGGTATGTCTATACCACCTGCCGAATCGGTGGGCAGCGATCGATCCAGCGAGGGTCGATATATCGCGTCTAGTGTAGATGCAATACATTGAGTGCTCTCCCCTCGCCTGCTGTACTCCAGCTCGGTGAGAGGCGCAGGCAGAGACTATGGGGAGCTGCAGCAGTCAACTCACCGTGACTGTGACATTATAAGTATAATCTAATATCTCATTGAAAGGTGTCAGGGCCAGAAAGAGTTAATTAACTCATCTCACCGACTGACCTGACCCGTGGGTGAACCTTAAAAACTGGTTAACAAGATATGTAAATGAACAGAGCTTTGAAATGCAAGTCTGAAGTGTTAGAGGTAGAAGGGGAGGTGTTTGCTCAGGTCTTGTGATGTAGGCAAACAAGTCTTGTCTATTGCTATAGTTTTAATTCAAAGAGCAAAAAAAGAATATTAACATTTATGATGATACTTGAGTGAAATAGTATTATTGTCTGTGTCTCCTTGAAGGTTGTGGTAATCTGTATCTGAACTGTTTAATGAATAAATTACTCTGTACTAATTGCCAGGATGCTTGGAAGGAGAGTTAAGCCTATTGTTTTCTCAGGCTGAAAGGCTGCTGGAAATGTTTAAGAACCTGGGACACGATCCTTCTTCATCTCAGATCTGCTTTGGGTTTCAAGAGGGGGAAACCTTAAGCCACAAGGATTGAGATCCCCAGTCATTGACTGGAGCCACCCTGAATATGGACATTGGATTATAACCTATGGACTATTTCTAAAAGCACTTTTGGCAACTACAAGCTCATCTCTACTTTGTATCTGAACCTCAAAAATTGAATTCAAGTCTATATGTCTATTAATCTTTTAACCAACACTCACTCTCTCTCTTTTCTTTTCTAATAAATTTTAGCTTAGTTAATAAGAATTGGCTATAGCATGTATTTTAGGTAAAATCTAAGTTATAATTGTACCTGGTTATGTGGCTGATCCTTTGGGATCGGAAGAATCTTTTCTTTTATATGATGAAGTAAGATTTTCAGGAATCATCATCATATCTAACAGGTGTGTCTGGACGGAGGCCTGAGGCTGGGTACTTTAAGGGAACTGCGTGGTTTAAACTTCTAAGTAACCAGTGAGGTACTACAGAAGCTGTTTTGTGCTGGCTTGGTAAATCTAAGTATTGAAATAACCAGCAGCGTTTGGGATTTGTCTGCCCTGTTTTGTTTGGAATTCACTCTGATTGAGTGAGCTGAGCTGGCTCCCACGGGCAGCACCGTCAAACCTACAGCCAGGCTGCAGAGGTCAGGGGGATCTTAGGGGCCTTGGGGTGCACAGATACCTATGTCCAGGCCATAGCGGTCCCTGGGGGGCTTAGAGAATTTTGGGGGACACAGATACCAATCTCCATGCTCTAGGGGTCCCAAGGGGGCGTAGAGGGTTCGTGGGGGGCACCTATTCCTACATCCAGGCTGAAGGGTTACCAGGGGGGCTTAGGGGGTTAGTGGGGGGCAAAGATACCTACGTCCAGGCTGGAGGCATCCTGGGAGTCTTAGGGGATTTGTGGGGGCCAAAGACACCTATGATGTCCAGGCTGTAGGGGTACCAGTGGGTTTTAGGGGTTCGAGTGGGCACAGATACGTATGTCCAGGCTGTATTGTTACCAGGGTGGGTTAGAGGTTTCGTGAGGGGCACAGATATCTACGTCCAGATTGTAGATGTCCCGGGAGGGGGGGGTTAGGGGGGTTGTGGGAGTGCAAATACCTATGTCCAGGCTGTAGGGGTTCCTGGGGGCTTAGAGGGTTTCTGAGGGGCACATATACCTACGTGCACACTGGAGTGTCGCAAGGGGCTTATGGAGTCTATATGGGGTACAGATACCAATGTTCTGGCTGTATAGGTCTCTCGGGGGCTTAGCGGGTTTGTGGGGGGCACAGATACCTAAGTTCAGGCTGGAGGGATCTCTGAGTGTCTTAGGTGTTTGGTGGGAGGCACAGATACCTACGTCCAGGCTGCAGGGGTCTCGGAGGGGCTTAGGGTCTGTCACAGAGTGTGGGGGAGTCCGGTCCTGCACCCCTCTTCCTGGGACTCACAGTGACTCTCAGCCAGCCAGTAAAACAGAAGGTTTATTGGACAACAGGAGCGAAGGATACAGCAGAGCTTGGAGGCACAAGCAGGACCCCACAATCAAGTCCTTCTAGGGGTTCAGGAAACTTAGTTCCCAGTTTGGGAATCCCTGAATTCCAACCACCCAGACCAAAACCGAAACTGAACTAACCCAACTCCCTCTAGCTGGCCATTTCCTGTGTCCAGCTTCCCGGGCAATGGTGCTGACCCCTCCCCCCGCCTAGTTCAGGTTACAGCCTGAGCACGTGTCCTGTCCTCCCATCCCCCACACAGACAGCCCCTACTCCATCACAGTAATGCACAGAGCATTTCCCGCATGGAGCAACAGTGACACCATGTGGCCACGCACGGTAACGCACAGAACATTTCAAATATGGAGCAACTGTGACACCGTGTGGCCAGGCATGGTAATGCACGGAGCATTTCCTGCATGGAGCAACAGTGACACCATGTGGCCATGCAGGGAAATGCACAGAGCATTTCCTGGATGGAGCAACAGTGATTCCATGTTGCCTCGCAGGGTAATGCACAGAGCATTTCTCTCATAGAGGAACAGTGACAACATGTTGCCATGCAGGGTAATGCACAGAGCATTACGCCTATGTAGAGGCTGTAGAGATCCCTGGGGGGCTTAGGGGTCGTGGGGGGCACAGATAGCTACGTCCAGGCTGGAGACATTCTGGTGGGCATTAGGGGCTTCATGAGGGGCACAAATATCTACGTCAGGGCTGGAGAGGTCCCTGGATGGCTTAGGGGGTTGTGGTGAGCATAGATACATACGTCCAGGCTGTAGTGGTCCCTGGGGGTTTAAGGAGTTGGTAAGGGTCACAGAAAGCTACGTATGGTCTGGAGGGGTCCCTGGGGGACTTAAGGGTTTGTGGTTGCGCAGATACCTTCGTACCGGTTGGAGGGGGCCCTGGGGAGCTTAGGGGGTTTGTGTCTCGTACACATAGCTATAACCAGGCTGGTGGGGGCCCTATGGGTCTTAGAAGGCTGGTGGGGAGCAGAGATACCTATGTAGGGACTGGAGAAGTCCTGGGGAGGGCTTTGGGGGTTCCTGGAAGTCACAAATATCTACGTCCAGGCTGGAGGAGTTCTGGGGGTATTAGGGAGTTGTGAGGGGGCACAGATACCTATATCGAGGCTGTAGGGGTCCTGGGGCTGCTTTGGGGAATTTTGGGGTACAGATACCTACTTGCATGCTGTAGGGGTCGCTGGGAGGATCAGTGGGTTCATGAGGGTGCACAGATAGCTACGTCCGGTCTACAGGGATCCTGGGGTGGCTTAGGGGTTTGTAAGGGGTACAGATACATTAATCCAGGCAAGAGGGGTCCTAGCGACCTTAGGGGGTTCATGCTGGGCACAGATACCTGCGTCTAGGCTGGAGGGGTTTTGGGGGTCTTAGGAGGGCTGTGTGGGCACAGATACCTATGTCGATGCTGGAGGGGTCCTGTCATGTCTTAGCGGATTCGTGGGGACAGAGATACCTACATCTAGGCTGGAGGGGTTCCGGGGGGGATTAGGTGTGTTGGGGGGGGAACAGATACCTACATCCTGATGGTAGGTGACCCTGAGTAGCTTAGGCGGTTTTTGTCGGTCACAGATACAAACATCCATGCTGTAAGGGTCCCGAGGGACTTTGTGGGGCTCTAGGTGTCACAGATACCTACTTACATTCTGGAAGGTTCCTGTGGGTATTAAGGGGTGTGTGGGGCATACAGATGACTATATCTGGGTTTGTGGGTTCCCTGGGGGGCTTAGAGGTTTGTGGAGAGCACAGATACCATTATCCAGACAAGATGAGTTCTGGTGGGATTAGGGGGTTGTGGGGGGCACAGATACTTATGTAAGCAGAAGCAGGATGAACTCTACCCTCACATCTGGTGGTGAATTATGGCAAGGGTGGAAAAGGATTTCAGGGTCTGATCATGTTTGCATAGACAGACCCACCGCTGTGCGAGACCACTGGGGAGCAACCCTTCCTGCGGGATTAGGGCGCTGCTTTCTCTCCCTAGCTCTGCGAGACCACTGGGGAGTGGCCCTTCCTGCGCCAGCGGGGCGCTGGCTTCAATCCCCAACTCTGCCAGGGGCCTGGTGAGCAGCCCTTCCTGCCTTCTCTCCCTAGCTCTGCGAGACCACTGGGGAGCAGCCCTTCCTGCGGGATTAGGGCAATGCCTTCTCTCTCTTCCTCTGCGAGACCACTGGGGAGCTGTCCTTCCTGCGGGATTAGGGCACCACCTTGTCTTCCTAGCTCTGCGAGACCACTGGGTAGCGGTCCTTCCTGCGGGGGCGGGGCGCTGGCTTCCCTCCCCAGCTCTGCAAGGGGCCTGGGGAGCAGTCCTTCCTGCGGGATTATGGCGCTACCTTCTCTCCCTAGGTCTGCGAGACCACTGGGGAGTGGCCCTTCCTGCGGGATTAGGGCACCACCTTCTCTCCCTAGCTCTGCGAGACCACTTGAGAGCGGCCCTTCCTGCGGGATTAGGGAGCTGCCTCCTCTCCCTAGCTCTGCGAGACAACTGGGGAGCCGCCCTTCCTGTGGGATTAGGGCCCTGCCTTCTCTTCCTAGCTCTGACAGACCACTGGGGAGCAGTCTTTCCTTTGGCATTAGGGCGCCACCTTCTCTCCCTAGCTCTGCGAGACCCCTGGGGAGCGGAACCTTCCTGCGGGGGCGGGGCGCTGTCTTCCCTCCCCAATTCTGCCAGGGGCCTGGGGAGCAGCCCTTCCAGCGGGATTAGGGCGCTGACTCCTCTCCCTAGCTCTGCGAAACCACTGGGGAGCGGCCTTTCCTGCGGAATTAGGGCGCCGCCTTCTCTCCCTAGCTCTCCGAGACCACTGGTGATCGGCCCTTCCTGCTGGGTTAGAGCTCCGCCTTCTAACCCTAGCTCTGCGAGACCACTGAGGAGCGGCCCTTACTGCGGGGGTGGGACGCTGGCTTCCCTTCCCAGCTATGCCAGTGGCCTGGGGAGCAGCCCTTCCTGCGGTATTAGGACGCTGCCTTCTCTCCTTAACTCTGCGAAACCACTGGGGAGCGGCCTTTCCTGCGGGATTAGGGCGCCGCCTTCTCTTCCTAGCTCTCCGAGACCACTGGTGATCGGCCCTTCCTGCTCGGTTAGGGCGCCGCCTTCTAACCCTAGCTCTGCGAGACCACTGAGGAGCTGCCCTTCCTGCGGGATTAGGGAGCTGCCTCCTCTCTCTAGCTCTGCGAGACCACTGGGGAGTGGCCCTTCCTGCGGGATTAGGGCGCTGCCTTCTCTCCCTATATCTCCGAGACAACTGGGGAGCGGCCCTTCCTGCCGGATTAGGGCGCCACCTTCTCTCCCTAGCTCTGCGAGACCACTGGGGAGAGGCCCTTCCTGCGGGGGCGGGACTCTGGCTTCCCTCCCCAGCTCTGCCAGGGGCCTGGGGAGCAGCCCGTCCTGCGGTATTAGGGCGCTGACTTCTCTCCTTAGCTCTGCGAAACCACTTGGGAGCGGCCTTTCCTGCGGGATTAGGGCACCGCCTTCTCACCCTAGCTCTGCGAGACCACTGGGGAGCGGCCCTTCCTGCGGGATTAGGGCGCTGCCTCCTCTCCCTAGCTCTGCGAAACCACTGGGTAGCGGCCCTCCCTACGGGATTATGGAGCTGCCTCCTCTCCATAGCTCTGCGAGACCACTGGGGAGCGGCCCTTCCTGCAGGATAAGGGCTCTGCCTTCTCTTCCTAGCTCTGCGACACCACTGGGAAGCGGCCCTTCCTCCGCCATTAGGGCACTGCCTCTTCTCCCTAGCTCTGCGAGACCACTGGGGAGCGGCGCTTCTTGCTGGGGCGGGGCACTGGCTTCCCTCCCCAGCTCTCCCAGGGGCCTGGGGAGAAGCCCTTTCTGCGGTATTTGGACGCTTCCTTCTCTCCCTACATCTACGAAACCACTGGGGAGCTGCCTTTCCTGCGGGATTAGAGCGCCGCCTTCTCTCCCTAGCTCTGCGAGACCACTGGTGATCGGCCCTTTCTGCTGGGTTAGGACGCCGCCTTCTCTCCCTAGCTCTGCGAGACCACTAGGGAGCGGCCCTTCCTGCGGGATTAAGGTGCCGCCTTCTCGCCATAGCTCTGCGAGACGACTGGGGAGCGGCCCTTGCTGCGGGGGCGGGGTTCTGGCATCCCTCCCCAGCTCTGCCAGGGGCCTGGGGAGCAGCCCTTCCTGCGGTATTAGGACGCTGCCCTCTATCCCTAGCTCTGCGAAACCACTGGGGAGCAGCCCTTCCTGCGGGATTATGGCGCTGTCTTATGTCCCTATGTCTGTGAGACCACTGGGAAGCGGCCCTCCCTGCTCGGTTAGGGCACCGCCTTCTCACCCTAACTCTGCGAGACCACTGGGGAGCGGCCCTTCCTGTGGGATTAGGGAGCTGCCTCGTCTCCCTAGCTCTCCGAGACCACTGGGGAGCAGCACTTCCTGCGGAATTAGGGCGCTGCCTCCTCTCCCTAGCTCTGCGAGACCACTGGGGAGCCGCCCTTCCTTTGGCATTAGGGCACTGCCTTTTCTCCCTAGCCCTGCAAGACCACTGGGGAGCGGCCCTTCCTGCCCGGGCGGGGCGCTCGCTTCCCTCCCCAGCTCTGCCAGGAGCCTAGGGAGCAGCTCTTTCTGTGTGATTAGGGCGCCACCTTCTCTCCCTAGCTTTGCGAGACCCCTGGGGAGCGGCCCTTCCTGCGGGGGCGGAGAGCTGGCTTCCCTCCCCAACTTTGCCAGGGGACTGGGGAGCAGCCCTTCCTGCAGGATTAGGGAGCTCCCTCCTGTCCCTAGCTCTGCGAAACCACTGGAGAGCGGCCTTTCCTGCGGAATTAGGGCGCCGCCTTCTCTCCCTAGCTCTCCGAGACCACTGGTGATCGGCACTTCCTGCTGGGTTAGGGCGCCGCCTTCTAACCCTAGCTCTGCGAGACCACTGAGGAGCGGCCCTTACTGCGGGGACGGGACGCTGGCTTCCCTTCACAGCTATGCCAGTGGCCTGGGGAGCAGCCCTTCCTGCGGTATTAGGACGCTGCCTTCTCTCCTTAACTCTGCGAAACCACTGGGGAGCGGCCCTTCCTGCGGGATTAGGGCGCTGCCTCCTCTCCCTAGCTCTGCGAAACCACTGGGTAGCGGCCCTCCCTACGGGATTATGGAGCTGCCTCCTCTCCATAGCTCTGCGAGACCACTGGGGAGCGGCCCTTCCTGCAGGATAAAGGCTCTGCCTTCTCTTCCTAGCTCTGCGAGACCACTGGGGAGCGGCCCTTCCTGTGGGATTAGGGAGCTGCCTCGTCTCCCTAGCTCTCCGAGACCACTGGGGAGCAGCACTTCCTGCGGGATTAGGGCGCTGCCTCCTCTCCCTAGCTCTGCGAGACCACTGGGGAGCCACCCTTCCTGCGGGGGCGGGGAGCTGGCTTCCCTCCCCAACTTTGCCAGGGGACTGGGGAGCAGCCCTTCCTGCAGGATTAGGGAGCTCCCTCCTGTCCCTAGCTCTGCGAAAAAACTGGAGAGCGGCCTTTCCTGCGGAATTAGGGAGCCGCCTTCTCTCCCTAGCTCTCCGAGACCACTGGTGATCGGCCCTTCCTGCTGGGTTAGGGCGCCGCCTTCTAACCCTAGCTCTGCGAGACCACTGGGGAGCCGCCCTTCCTGCGGGGGCGGGGAGCTGGCTTCCCTCCCCAACTTTGCCAGGGGACTGGGGAGCAGCCCTTCCTGCAGCATTAGGGAGCTCCCTCCTCTCCCTAGCTCTGCGAGACCACTGGGGAGCTACCCTTCCTGCAGGATTAGGGCACTGCCTACTCTCCCTAGCTCTGCGAAACCACTGGGTAGCGGCCCTTCCTATGGGATTAGTGAGCTGCCTTCACTCCCTAGCTCTGAGAGACCACTGGGGAGCGAACCTTCCTGCGTGGGCGGGGTGCTGGCTTCCCTCCCCAGCTCTGCCAGGGGTCTGGGGAGCAGCCCTTCCTGCAGCATTAGGGAGCTCCCTCCTCTCCCTAGCTCTGCGAGACCACTGGGGAGCAACCCTTCCTGCGGGATTAGGGCACTGCCTGCTCTCCGTAGCTCTGAGAGACCACTGAGGAGCAGCCCTCCCTGCAGGTTTAGGGCGCTGCCTCCTCTCCCTAGCTCTGCGAGACCACTGGGGAGCGGCCTTTCCTGCGGGATTAGGGCGCTGCCTCCTCTCCCTAGCTCTGCTAGACCAATGGCGAGCGGCTCTTTCTGCGGGATTAGGGCACTGCCTCCTCTCCCTAGCTCTGCGAGACCACTAGGGAGCGGCCCTTCCTGCGGGATTAGGGAGCTGCCTCCTCTCTCTAGCTCTGCGAGACCACTGGGGAGTCGCCCTTCCTGCGGGATTAGGGCGCTGCCTTCTCTCCCTATATCTCCGAGACAACTGGGGAGCGGCCCTTCCTGCCGGATTAGGGCGCCACCTTCTCTCCCTAGCTCTGCGAGACCACTGGGGAGAGGCCCTTCCTGCGGGGGCGGGACTCTGGCTTCCCTCCCCAGCTCTGCCAGGGGCCTGGGGAGCAGCCCGTCCTGCGGTATTAGGGCGCTGCCTTCTCTCCTTAGCTCTGCGAAACCACTTGGGAGCGGCCTTTCCTGCGGGATTATGGAGCTGCCTCCTCTCCATAGCTCTGCGAGACCACTGGGGAGCAGCCCTTCCTGCAGGATAAGGGCTCTGCCTTCTCTTCCTAGCTCTGCGACACCACTGGGAAGCGGCCCTTCCTGCGCCATTAGGGCACTGCCTCTTCTCCCTAGCTCTGCAAAACCACTGGGGAGCGGCGCTTCTTGCGGGGGCGGAGCGCTGGCTTCCCTCCCCAGCTCTCCCAGGGGCCTGGGGAGAAGCCCTTACTGCGGTATTTGGACGCTTCCTTCTCTCCCTACATCTCCAAAACCACTGGGGAGCTGCCTTTCCTGCGGGATTAGAGCGCCGCCTTCTCTCCCTAGCTCTTCGAGACCACTGGTGATCGGCCCTTTCTGCTGGGTTAAGACGCCGCCTTCTCTCCCTAGCTCTGCGAGACCACTAGGGAGCGGCCCTTCCTGCGGGATTAGGGCACTGCCTGCTCTCCGTAGCTCTGAGAGACCACTGAGGAGCAGCCCTCCCTGCAGGTTTAGGGCGCTGCCTCCTCTCCCTAGCTCTGCGAGACCACTGGGGAGCGGCCTTTCCTGCGGGATTAGGGCGCTGCCTCCTCTCCCTAGCTCTGCTAGACCAATGGCGAGCGGCTCTTTCTGCGGGATTAGGGCACTGCCTCCTCTCCCTAGCTCTGCGAGACCACTAGGGAGCGGCCCTTCCTGCGGGATTAGGGCGCTGCCTCCTCTCCCTAGTTCTGCGAAACCACTGGGGAGCGGCCCTTCCTGCGGGATTAAGGGGCCGCCTTCTCGCCATAGCTCTGCGAGACCACTGGGGAGCGGCCCTTGCTGCGGGGGCGGGGTTCTGGCTTCCCTCCCCAGCTCTGCCAGGGGCCTGGGGAGCAGCCCTTCCTGCGGTATTAGGACGCTGCCCTCTATCCCTAGCTCTGCGAAACCACTGGGGAGCAGCCCTTCCTGCGGGATTATGGCGCTGTCTTATGTCCCTATGTCTGTGAGACCACTGGGAAGCGGCCCTCCCTGCTGGGTTCGGGCACCGCCTTCTCACCCTAACTCTGCGAGACCACTGGGGAGCGGCCCTTCCTGTGGGATTAGGGAGCTGCCTCGTCTCCCTAGCTCTCCGAGACCCCTGGGGAGCAGCACTTCCTGTGGGATTACGGAGCTCCCTCCTGTCCCTAGCTCTGCGAAACCACTGGTGAGCAGCCTTTCCTGCGGAATTAGGGCGCCGCCTTCTCTCCCTAGCTCTCCGAGACCACTGGTGATCGGCCCTTCCTGCTGGGTTAGGGCGCCGCCTTCTAACCCTAGCTCTACGAGACCACTAGGGAGCGGTCCTTCCTGCGGGATTAGGGAGCTCCCTCCTCTCCCTAGCTCTGCGAGACCACTGGGGAGCTACCTTTCCTGCAGGATTATTGCACTGTCTACTCTCCCTAGCTCTGCGAAACCACTGGGTAGCGGCCCTTCCTACGGGATTAGGGAGCTGCCTTCTCTCCATAGCTCTGAGAGACCACTGGGGAGCGGACCTTCCTGCGTGGGCGGGGTGCTGTCTTCCCTCCGCAGCTCTGCCAGGGGTCTGTGGAGCAGCCCTTTCTGCGGAATTAGGGCAGTGCCTTTTCTCCCTAGCTCTGCGAGACCACTGGGGAGCAACCCTTCCTGCGGGATTAGGGCGCTGCCTGCTCTCCGTAGCTCTGAGAGACCACTGGGGAGCGGCCCTTCCGGCGGGATTAGGGCGCTGCCTCCTCTCCCTAGCTCTGCTAGACCAATGGCGAGCGGCTCTTCCTGCGGGATTAGGGAGCTGCCTCCTCTCCCTAGCTCTGCGAGACCACTGGGGAGTGGCCCTTCCTGCGGGATTAGGGCGCTGCCTTCTCTCCCTAGATCTCCGAGACAACTGGAGAGCGGCCCTTCCTGTGGGATTAGGGCGCCACCTTCTCTCCCTAGCTCTGCGAGACCACCTGGGAGAGGCCCTTCCTGCGGGGGCGGGACGCTGGCTTCCCTCCCCAGCTCTGCCAGGGGCCTGGGGAGCAGCCCGTCCTGCGGTATTAGGGCGCTGCCTTCTCTCCTTAGCTCTGCGAAACCACTTGGGAGCGGCCTTTCCTGCGGCATTAGGGCACCGCCTTCTCACCCTAGCTCTGCGAGACCACTGGGTAGCGGCCCTCCCTACGGGATTATGGAGCTGCCTCCTCTCCATAGCTCTGCGAGACCACTGGGCAGCGGCCCTTCCTGCGGGATAACGGCGCTGCCTTCTCTTCCTAGCTCTGCGACACCACTGGGAAGCGGCCCTTCCTGCGCCATTAGGGCACTGCCTCTTCTCCCTAGCTTTGCGAGATCACTGGGAAGCGGCCCTTCCTGCGCCATTAGGCACTGCCTCTTCTCCCTAGCTCTGCAAAACCACTGGGGAGCGGCGCTTCTTGCGGGGGCGGGGCGCTGGCTTCCCTCCCCAGCTCTCCCAGGGGCCTGGGGAGAAGCCCTTACTGCGGTATTTGGACGCTTCCTTCTCTCCCTACATCTACGAAAAAACTGGGGAGCGGCCTTTCCTGCGGGATTAGGGCTCTGCCTCCTCTCCCTAGCTCTGCGAGACCACTGGGGAGCGGCACTTCCTGTGGGATTAGGGCGCTGCCTCCTCTCCCTAGCTCTGCGAGACCACTGGGGAGCCGCCCTTCGTTTGGCATTAGGGCGCTGCCTTTTCTCCCTAGCCCTGCAAGACCACTGGGGAGCGGCCCTTCCTGCCCGGGCGGGGCGCTCGCTTCCCACCCCAGCTCTGCCAGGGGCCTGGGGAGCAGCTCTTCCTGTGGGATTATGGCGACACCTTCTCTCCCTAGCTCTGCGAGACCCCTGGGGAGCGGCCCTTCCTGCGGGGGCGGAGCGCTGGCTTCCCTCCCCAACTTTGCCAGGGGACTGGGGAGCAGCCCTTCCTGCGGGATTAGGGAGCTCCCTCCTGTCCCTAGCTCTGCGAAGCCACTAGAGAGTGGCCTGTCCTGCGGAATTAGAGCGCCGCCTTCTCTCCCTAGCTCTCCGAGACCACTGGTGATCGGCCCTTCCTGCTGGGTTAGGGCGCCGCCTTCTTACCCTAGCTCTGCGAGACCACTGGGGAGCTGCCCTTCCTGCGGAATTAAGGCGCCACCTTCTCTCCCTAGCTCTGCGAGACCTCTGGGGAGCGGCCCTTCCTGTGTGGGTGGGGCGCTGTCTTCCCTCCCCAAATCTGCCACGGGCCTGGGGAGCAGCCCTTAATGCGGTATTAGGACGCTGCCTTCTCTCCCTAGCTCTGCGAAACCACTGGGGAGCGGCCTTTCCTGCGGGATTACGGAGCCGCCTTCTCTCTCTAGCTCTGCGAGACCACTGGGGAGCGGCCATTCCGGCGGGATTAGGGCGCCACTTTCTCTCCCTAGCTCTACGAGACCACTTGTGATCGGCCCTTCCTGCTGGGTTAGGGCGCCACCTTCTCTCCCTAGCTCTGCGAGACCACTAGGGAGAGACCCTTCCTGCGGGATAAGGGAGCTCCCTCCAATCCCTAGTTCTGCGAGACCACTGGGGAGCCACCATTCCTGCGGGATTAGGGCGCTGCCTACTCTCCCTAGCTCTGCGAAACCACTGGGTAGCGGCCCTTCCTGCGGGATTAGGGAGCTGCCTCCTCTCCTTAGCTCTGCGAGACAATTGGGGAGCGGCCCTTCCTGCGCGATTAAGGCGCCGACTTCTCTCCATAGCTCTGCGAGACCACTGGGGAGCGGCCCTTCCTGCGGGGGCGGGGCGCTGGCTTCAATCCCCAGCTCTGCCAGGGGCCTGGGGAGCAGCCCTTCCTGCGGTATTAGGACGCTGCCTTCTCTCCCAGCTCTGCGAAACCACTGTGGACAGGCTTTTCCTGCGGGATTATGGCGCTGCCTTCTCTCCCTATGTCTGTAAGACCACTGGGGAGCGGCCCTTCCTGCGGTATTAGGGCGCTGCCTTCTCTCCCTAGTCTGCGAGACCACTGGGGATTGGCACTTCCTGTGGTATTACGGATCTGCCTCCTCTCCCTAGCTCTGCGAGACCACAGATGAGCGGCCCTTCCTGCGGGATTAGGGCGCTGACTTCTCTCCCTAGCTCTGCGAGACCACTGGGGAACCGCCCTTCTTGCGGGATTAGGGCGTTTCCTTCTCTTCCTTGCTCTGACAGACCACTGGGGAGCAGTCCTTCTTCTTTCATTAGGGCGCTGCCTTCTCTCCTTTGCTCTGTGAGACCACTGGGGAGCAGCTCTTCCTGCGGGATTATGGCGCTGCCTTCTCTCCCTAGCTCTGCGAGACCACTGGGGAGCGACCCTTCCTACGGGATTAGGGCGGTGCCTCCACTCCCTAGTTCTGCGAGACCACTGGAGAGTGGCACTTCCTGTGGGATTAGGGAGCTACCTCCTCTCCCTAGCTCTGCGAGACCACATTGAAGCGGCCCTTCCTGCGTGATTAGAGCGGTGTCTTCTCTCCCTAGCTCTGGGGGCCACTGGGGAGCGGCCCTTCCTGTGGGATTAGGACGCTGCCTCCTCTCCCTAGGTCTGCAAAACCATTGGGGAGCGGCCTTTCCTTGCGGGATTAGGGAGCTGCCTCCTCTCCCTAGCTCTGTGAGACCACTGGGGATCGGCCTTTCCTGCGGGATTAGGATGCCGCCTTCTCTTCCTAGCTCTGCGAGACCACTGGGGAGCAGCCCTTCCTGTGGGATTAGGGCGCCACCTTCTCTCCCTAGCTCTGCGAGACCACAGGGAAGCGGCCCTTCCTGCGGGATTAGGGAGCTCTCTCCTCTCACTAGCTCTGCGAGACAACTGGGGAGCAGCCATTCCTGCGGGATTAGGGCGCCGCCCTCTCTCCCTAGCTCTGCAAGACCACTGGGGAGCGACCGTTCCTGTGGGATTCGGGTGCCACCTTCTCTCCCTAGCTCTGCGAGACCACTGGGGAGCGGCCGTTCCTGCGGGATTAGGGCGCTGCTTTCTCTCCCTAGATCTGCGTGACCACTGGGGAGCGGCACTTCCTGCGGGATTAGGGCGCCGCCTTCTCTCCCTAGATCTGCGAGAACACTGGGGACCAGCCGTTCCTGCAGGATTCGGGCGCTGACTTCTCTTCCTAGCTCTACAAACCACTGGGGAGCGGCTCTTCCTGCGGGATTGTGGCGCTGCCTTCTCTCCCTAGGTCTGCGAGACCACTGGGGAGCGGCCCTTCGTGCAGGATTAAGGCACTGCCTCCTCTTATTAGCTCTGCGACACCACTGGGGAGCGGCCCTTCCTGTGGTATTAGGGAGCACCTCGTCTCCATAGCTCTGCGTGACAACTGGGAGCGGCCCTTCCTGCGGGATTAGGGAGCTGCCTTCTCTCCCTAACTCTGCAAGACCACTGGGGAACGGCCCTTCCTGCGGGGGCAGGGCGCTCGATTCCCTCCCCAGCTCTGCCAGGGGCCAGGGGAGCAGCTCTTCCTGCGGGATTAGGACGCTGCCTTCTCTACCTACCTCTGCGAGACCAATGGGGAGCGACTCTTCCTGCGGTATTAGGGAGCTTCCTTCTCTCTCTACCTCTGCGAGACCACTGGGGAGCGGCCCTTCCTGCGGGGGCGGGGTGCTGGCTTCCCTCCCCAGCTCTGCCAGGGGCCTGGGGAGCAGACCTTCCTGCGGTATTAGGACGCTGCGTTCTCTCCCTAGCTCTGCGAAACCACTGGGGAGCGGCCTTTCCTGCGGGATTAGGGCACTGCTTTCTCTCCCTAGCTCTGCGAGAAAACTGGGGAGCGGCCCTTCCTGCGGGATTAGGGCGCTGCCTCCACTCCCTAGCTCTGCGAGACGACTAGGGAGCGGCCCTTCCTGCGGGATTTGGGCGCTGCCTTCTCTCCCTAGCTCTTCGAGACCACTGGGGAGCGGAATTTTCTGCGGCATTAGGGCGCTGCCTCCTCTGCCAAGCTCTGCGAGACCACTGGGGAACGGCCCTTCCTGCGGGATTAGGGTGCTGCCTCCTCTCCCTAGCTCTGCGAGACCACTGGGAAGCTCCTGTTCCTGTATGATTAGAGCGCAGCCTCCTCTCCCTAGCTCTGCGAGACCACTGGGGAGCGGCCCTTCCTGCGGGATTAGGGCGCTGCCTTCTCTCCCTAGCTCTGCCAAGGACCTGTAGAGCAGCCCTAATCCCGCAGGAAGGGCTGCTCCCAAGTGGTCTCTCAGAGCTAGGGTGAGAAGGCAGCACCCTAAACCCGAAGGAAGGGCCGCCCCCCAGTGGTCTCGCACAGCTAGGGAAAGAAGGCAGCGCCCTAATCCCGCAGGAAGGGCAGCTCCCCAGTGGTCTCGCAGAGCTAGGGAGAAAACGTGGTGCCCTAATCCCACAGGAAGGGCCGCTTTCCATTGGTATCACAGGGCTAGGGAGAGGAGGCAGCGCCCTAATCCCGCAGGACGGGCCGCTACCAAGTGGTCTCGAAGAGCTAGAGAGAGAAGGCAGCGCCCTTATTCCGCAGTAAAGGCCACTCCCCAGTGTTTTCGCAGAGCTATGGAGAGAATGCAGCGCCCTAATCCCGCAGGAAAGGCCGCTCCCCAGTGGTCTCGCAGAGCTACGGAGAGATGGCAGCTCCCTAATCAAGCAGGAAGGGCCGCTCCCCAGTGGTCTCGCAGAGCCAGGGAGAGAAGGCAGCGCACTAATCAAGCAGGTAGTTCCGCTCCCAAGTGGTCTCACAGAGATTGGGAGAGAAATCAGCGCCCTTATCCCGCAGGAAGGGTCGCTCCCAAGTGGTCTCCCAGAGCTGTGGAGAGAAGGAAGCACCCAAGTCCCTCAGGAAGGGCTGCTCCCCAGTGGTCTCGCAGAGTTCGGGAGAGGAGGCAGCTCCCTAATCCAGCAGGATAGGCCACTCCCCAGTGGTCTCGCAGAGCAAGGGAGAGAAGGCAGCGCCCTAATCCCGCAGGAAGGGTCTCTCCCCAGTGGTCTCGCAGAGCTAGGGAGAGAAGGAAGTGCCCTAATCCCGCAGGAAGGGCAGCTCCCAAGTGGTCTCGCAGAGCTAGGGAGAGGAGGCAGAGCCGTAATCCCCCAGGATGGGCCGTTCCCCAGTGGTCTCGCAGAGCTAGGGAGAGGAGGCAGTGCCCTAATACCGCAGGAAAAGCCGCTTCCCAGTGGTCTCGCAGAGCTTGGGAGAGGAGGCAGCACTCTAATCCCGCAGGAAAAGCCGTTCCCCAGTGGTCTCGCAGAGTTCGGAAGAGGAGGCAGCTCCCTAATCCCACAGGATAGGCCACTCCCCAGTGGTCTCGCAGAGCTAGGGAGAGGAGGCAGTGCCCTAATCCCGCATGAACGGCGGCTCCCCATTGGTCTGCAGGGCTAGAGAGAAGAGCATGCCCTAATCCCGCAGGAAGGGCCACTCCCCAGTGGTCTCACAGAGCTAGGGAGAGAAGGCAGCGCCCTAATCCCGCAGGAAGGGCCGCTCCCCAGTTGTCTCGCAGAGCTAGGGAGAGAAGGCAGCGCCCTAATCCAGCAGGAAGGGCCGCTCCCCAGTGGTCTCGCAGAGCTAGGGAGTGAAGGTGGCACTCTAATCCCGCAGGAAGGGCCCCTCCCCAATGGTTTCCCAGAGCTGTGGAGAGAAGGAAGCACCCAAGTCCCTCAGGAAGGGCCGCTCCCCAGTGGTCTCGTAGAGCTATGGAGAGAAGGCAGCGCCCTAATTCCGCAGGAAGGGCTGCTCCCCAGTGGTCTCGCAGAGCTAGGGAGAGAAGGCAGCGCCATAATCCCGCAGGAAGGGCCGATCCCAAGTGGTCTCGCAGAGCTAGGGAGAGTAGTCAGCGCCCTAATCCCGGAGGAAGGGCCGCTCCCCAGTGGTCTCCCAGAGCTATGGAGAGAAGGAAACACCCAAATCCATCAGGAAGGGCCGCTCCCCAGTGGTCTCGCAGATCTATGGAGAGAAGGCAGAGCCCTAATTCCACAAAAAAGGGCTGCTCCCCAGTGGTGTCACAGAGCTCGGGAGGGAAGGCAGCGCCCTAGTCCCGCAGGAAGACAATTTTTCCAGTGGTCTCGCAGAGGTACGGAGAGGAGGCTGCGCCCTAATCCCGCAGGAAGGGCCGCTCCCCAGTGGTGTCGCACAGCTAGGGAAAGGAGGCAGCACCCTAATCCCGCAGGAAGGGCCGCTCCCGAGTGGTCTCGCAGAGCTAGGGAGTGAAGGTAGCGGCCAAATCCGGCTGGAAGGGCCGCTCCCCAGTGGTCTCGCAGATCTATGGAGAGAAGGCAACGCCCTAATTCCACAGGAAGCGCTGCTTCCCAGTGGTCTCGCAGAGCTCGGGAGAGAAGGCAGCGCCCTAATCCCGCAGAATGGGGTGCTCCCCAGTGGTCTCGCAGAGCTAGGGAGAGAAGGTAGCGCCCTAATCCCGCTGGAAGGGCCGCTCCCCAGTGCTCTCACAGAGCTAGGGTGAGAAGGCGGTGCCCTAATCCCGCAGGAAGGGCCGATCCCCAGTAGTCTCTCAGAGCTAGGGAGAGAAGGCGGGGCCCTAATCCCGCAGGAAGGGCCGCTCCCCAGTTGTCTCGCAAAGCTAGGGTGAGAAGGCGGTGCCCTAACCCAGCGGGAAGGGCCGATCCCCAGTGGTCTGTCAGAGCTGGGGAGAGGAGGCAGCGCCCTAATCCCGCAGGAAGGGCTGCTCCCCAGGCCTTGGCAGAGCTAGGGAGAGAAGGCAGCGCCTTAATCCCGCAGGAAGTGCCGCTCCCCAGTGGTCTCGCAGAGCTAGGGAAAGAAGGCAGAGACCTAATCCCGGAGGAAGGACCGCTCCCCAGTGGTCTCCCAGAGCTATGGAGTGAAGGCAGCAAACAAATCCCGCAGGAGGGGCCGCTCCCCAGTGGTCTCGCAGAGCTAGGGAGAGAAGGCAGCACCCAAATCCCGCAGGAAGGGCTGCTCCCCAGGCCCCTGGCAGATCTGGGGAGGGAAGACAGTGCCTTAATCCCGCAGGAAGGGCCGATCGAAAGTGGTCTCGCAGAGCTTGGGAGAGTAGTCAGCGCCCTAATCCCGCAGGAAGGATAGCTCCCCAGTGGTCTCGGAGAGTTAGGGAGAGAAGGCAGAGCCCTAATCCCGGAGGAAGGACCGCTCCCCAGTGGTCTCGCAGAGCTAAGGATAGGAGGCAGTGCCCTAATCCCGCATGAAGGGTCGCTCCCCAGTGGTCTCGCAGAGCTGCGGAGAGGAGGCAGCGCCCTAATCCCGCGGGAAGGGCTGCTCCCCAGGCCCCTGGCAGAGCTAGGGAGAGAAGGCAGCACCTTAATCCCGCAGGAAGGGCCGATCTCAAGTGGTCTCGCAGAGCTTGGGAGAGTAGTTAGCGCCCTAATCCCGCAGGAAGGATAGCTCCCCAGTGGTCTCGCAGAGTTAGGGAGAGAAGGCAGAGCCCTAATCCCGGAGGAAGGGCCGCTCCCCAGTGGTCTCCCAGAGCTATGGAGAGAAGGCAGCACCCAAATCCATCAGGAAGGGCCGCTCCCCAGTGGTCTCGCAGAGCCAGGGAGAGAAGGCAGCGCCCTAATCCCGCAGGATGTGGTACTCCCCAGTGGTCTCGCAAAAGTAGGGAGAGAAGACAGCGCCCTAATCAAGCAGGAACGGCCTCTCCCCAGTGGTCTGGCAGAGCTAGGGAGAGAAGGTAGCGCCCTAATCCCGCAGGAAGGGCTGCTACCCAGGAATCTGGCAGAGCTGGGGAGGGAAGCCAGCGTCCCGCCCCACAAAAAGGGCAACTCTCCAGTGGTCTCGCAGAGCTAGGAATAGAAGGCAGTGCCCTAATCCCGCTGGAAGGGCCGTTCCCCAGTGGTTTCGCAGAGCTAGGGAGAAAAGGCAGTGCCCTCATCTCGCAGGAAGGGCCGCTCCCCAGTGTTCTCGCAGAGCAAGGGAGAGAAGGAAGCGCCCTAATCCCGCTGGAAGAGCTACTACCCAGGCCCCTTTCAGAGCTGGGGAGGGAAGCCAGAGCCCCGCCCCACAGAAAGAGCCCCTCCCCAGTGGTCTCGCAGAGCTAGGAATAGAAGTTAGCTCCCTAATCCCGCTGGAAGAGCCGTTCCCCAGTGGTCTCGCAGAGCTAGGGAGAAAAGACAGCGCTCTTATCCCGCAGTAAGGACCCCTGCCCAGTGGTCTCGCAGAGTTAGGGAGAGGAGGTAGCGCTCTAGTCCTGCAGGAAGACCCGCTTCCCAGTGGTCTAGCAGAGCTACGGAGAGGAGGCAGCGCCCTAATCCCGCAGGAAGGGCTGCTCCCCAGTGGTCTCACAGAGGTAGGGAGTTAAGGCAGCGCCCTAATCCCGCAGTAAATGCCGCTCCCCAGTGGTCTAGCAGAGCTGGGGAGAGGAGGTAGCGCCCTAATCCCGCATTAAGGGCCGCTCCCCATTGGTCTTGCAGAGCTGGGGAGAGGAGGCAGCGCCCTAATCCCGCAGGAAGGGCTGCTCCCCAGGCCCTGGCAGAGCAAGGGAGAGAAGGCAGCGCCTTAATCCCAAAGGAAGTGCCGCTCCCCAGTGGTCTCGCAGAGCTCGGTAGAGGAGGCAGCGCCCTAATCCCGCAGGAAGGCTCGCTCCCCAGTGGTCTCGCAGAGCTAGGGAGAGAAGGTAGCGCCCTAATCCCGCAGGAAGGGCTGGTCACCAGAACCCTGGAAGATCTGGGGAGGGAAGCGAGCGCACCGCCCCCGCAGGAAGGGCCGCTCCGCAGCAGTCTCGCTGAGCTAGGGAAAGAAGGCAGCGCCCTAATCCCACAGGAAGGGTCGCTCCCCAGTGGTCTCGCAGATCCAGGGATAGGAGGCAGCGCCCTGATCCCGCAGGAAAGGCTGCTCCCCAGTGGTCTCAGAGAGGTAGGGAGAGAAGGCAGCGCCCTAATCCCGGAGTAAGGGCCGCTCCCCAGTGGTCTCGGAGAGCTGGGGAGAGGAGGCAGTGCCCTAATCCCGCAGGATGTTCCGCTCCCCAGTTGTCTCGTAGAGCTGGAGAGAGGAGGCAGTGCCCTAATCTCGCAGGATGGGCCGCTCCCAAGAGGTCTCTCAGTGGTGGGTAGAGGAGGCAGAGCCCTAATCCCGCAAGAAGGGCCGCTACCCAGTTGTCTCTCAGAGCTGGGGAAAGGAGACAGCGCCATAATCCCGCAGGAAGGTACGCTCCCCATTGGTCTCTCAGAGCTGGGGAGATGAGGCAGCGCCCTAATCCCGCAGGAAGGGACGCTCCCCAGTTGTCTCGCAGAGCTAAGGAGAAAAGACAGCGCTCTAATCCCGCAGGAAGGTCCCCTATCCAGTGGTCTCGCAGAGCTAGGGAGAGGAGGCAGCGCCCTAATCCCGGAATAAGGGAAACTCCAGAGTGGTCTCGCAGAGCTGGTAAGACGAGGCAGTGCCCTAATCCCGCAGGAACGGCCGCTCCAAAGTTCTCTCGCAGAGCTGGGGAGAGGAGGCAGTGCCCTAATCCCGCAGGAACGGCCACTCCAAAGTTCTCTCGCAGAGCTGGGGAGAGGAGGCAGTGCCCTAATCCCACAGGATGGGCCGCTCCCCAGTGGTCTCGCAGAGCTGTGGAGAGGAGCCAGCGAAATAATCCCGCAATAAGGGCCGCTCCGCAGTGGTCTCGCAGAGCTGGGGAGAAGAGGCAGCGCCCTAATTCCGCAGGAGAGCCGCTCCCCAGTGGTCTCGCAGAGCTAGGAAGAGGAGGCAGCGCCCTAATCCCGCAGGAAGGGCTGCTTCACAGGCCCCTGGAAGAGCTGTGGAGGGAAGCCATTTCCCCGTCCCCACAGGAAGGGCCGCTCCCAAGTGGTCTCGCATATCTAGGGATAGAAGGCAGCGCCCTAATCCCGCAGGAAGGTCCGTACCCCAGTGGTCTAGCAGAGCTAGGGAGAGAAGGCAGCGCCCTAATCCCGCAGCAATGGGCGCTCCCCAGTGGTCTTTCAAAGCTAGAGAGAGAAGGTTGCACCCTAATTCCGCAGGAAGTTCTGCTCCCCAGTGGTCTCGCAGAGCTAGGGAGAGAAGGCAGCGCCGTAATCCCGCAGGAACGGGCGCTCCGAAGTGGTCTCGCAGACCTAGGGAGAGAATGTAGCGCCCTAATTCCGCAGAAAGGGCTGCTCCTCAGAACCCTGGAAGAGCTGGGGAGGGAAGCGAGCGACCCGCCCCCGCTGGAAGGGCTGCTCCGCAGCGGTTTCGCTGAGCTTGGGAGAGAAGGTAGGGTCCTAATCCCGCAGGATGGGGTGCTCCCCAGTGGTCTCGCAGAGCTAGGGAGAGAAGGCAGCGCCCTAATCCCGCAGGAAGGGTCGCTCCCCAGTGGTCTCACAGAGCTAGGGAGAGAAGGCAGCGCCCTAATTCCGCAGGAAGGGCCGCTCCCCAGTGGTCTCGCAGATCCAGGGATAGGAGGCAGCGCCCTGATCCCGCAGGAAAGGCTGCTCTCCAGTGGTCTCGCAGAGGTAGGGAGAGAAGGCAGCGCCCTAATCTCAGAGTAAGGGCCGCTCCGAAGTGGTCTCTCAGAGGTGGGTAGAGGAGGCAGCGCCCTATTCCCACAAGAAGGGCCGCTACCCAGTTGTCTCTCAGAGCTGGGGAGAGGAGACAGCGCCATAATCCCGCAGGAAGGGCCGCTTCCCAGTGGTCTCGCAGAGCTGGGGAGAGGAGGCAGCGCCGTAATCCCACAGGAAGGGTCACTCCCCAGTGATGTCGCAGAGATAGGGAGAGAAGTCAGCGCCCTAATCCCGCATGAAGGAGCTCTCCCCAGTTGTCTCGCAGAGCTAAGGAGAGAAGGCAGCGCCCTAATCGCGGAGGAAGGGCCTCTATCCAGTGGTCTCCCAGAGCTATGGAGAGAAGGCAGCACCCAAATCCCGCAGGAAGGGCCTCTCCCCAGTGGTCTGACAGAGCTATGGAGAGAAGGGAGCGCCCTAATTCCACAGGAAGGGCTGCTCCCCAGTGGTCTCGCAGATGTGGAGAGAGAAGGCAGCGCCCTAATCCCGCAGGAACGTCCGCTCCCCATTGGTCTCGCTGAGCTAGGGAGAGAAGGCAGCGCCCTAATCCCGCAGGAAGGGTCGCTCCCCAGTGGTCTCGCAGATCCAGGGATAGGAGGCAGCGCCCTGATCCCGCAGGAAAGGCTGCTCCCCAGTGGTCTCAGAGAGGTAGGGAGAGAAGGCAGCGCCCTAATCCCGGAGTAAGGGCCGCTCCCCAGTGGTCTCGGAGAGCTGGGGAGAGGAGGCAGTGCCCTAATTCCGCAGGATGGGCCGCTCCCCAGTTGTCTCGTAGAGCTGGAGAGAGGAGGCAGTGCCCTAATCCCGCAGGATGGGCCGCTCTCAAGAGGTCTCTCAGAGGTGGGTAGAGGAGGCAGAGCCCTAATCCCGCAAGAAGGGCCGCTACCCAGTTGTCTCTCAGAGCTGGGGAAAGGAGACAGCGCCATAATCCCGCAGGAAGGTACGCTCCCCATTGGTCTCTCAGAGCTGGGGAGATGAGGCAGCGCCCTAATCCTGCAGGAAGGGACGCTCCCCAGTGGTCTCGCAGAGCTGGGGAGAGGAGGCAGCGCCGTAATGCAACAGGAAGGGTCACTCCCCAGTGATGTCGCAGAGATAGGGAGAGAAGTCAGCGCCCTAATCCCGTATGAAGGAGCTCTCCCCAGTTGTTTCGCAGAGCTAAGGAGAGAAGGCAGCGCCCTAATCGCGGAGGAAGGGCCGCTATCCAGTGGTCTCCCAGAGCTATGGAGGGAAGGCAGCACCCAAATCCCGCAGGAAGGGCCTCTCCCCAGTGGTCTGGCAGAGCTATGGAGAGAAGGCAGCGCCCTAATCTCGCAGGAACGTCCGCTCCCCATTGGTCCCGCAGAGCTAGGGAGAGAAGGTAGCGCCCTAATCCCGCAGGAAGGGCTGCTCACCAGAACCCTGGAAGAGCTGGAGAGGGAAGCGAGCGCCCCGCCCCCGCAGGAAGGGCCGCTCCGCAGCAGTCTCGCTGAGCTAGGGAGAGAAGGCAGCACCCTAATCCCGCAGGAAGGGTCGCTCCCCAGTGGTCTCGCAGTGCTAGGGAGAGAAGGCAGCGCCCTAATTCCGCAGGAAGGGTCGCTCCCCAGTGGTCTCGCAGAGCTAGGGGGAGAAGGCAGCTCCCTAATCCCGCAGAAAGAGCTGCTACCCAGGCCCCTGGAAGAGCTGGGGAGGGAAGCCAGCGCCCCGCCACACAGAAAGGGCCAATCCCCAGTGGTCTCGCAGAGCAAGGAATAGAAGTCAGCGCCCTAATCCCGAAGGAAGGGCAGCTCCCCAGTTGTCTCGCAGAACTAAGGAGAAAAGACAGCTCTCTAATCCCGCAGGAAGGGCCCCTATCCAGTGGTCTTGGAGAGCTAGGGAGAGGAGGCTGCGCCCTAATACCGCAGGAAGGGCCGCTCCCCAGTGGTCTCGCAGAGCTGGGGAGAGGAGGCAGCGTCATAATCCCGCTGGAAGGGAAGCTCCCCAGTGGTCTCGCAGAGCTGTGGAGAGGAGGCAGCGAAATAATCCTGCAGTAATGGCCGCTCCGCAGTGGTCTCGAAGAGCTGGGGAGAAGAGGCAGCGCCCAAATTCCGCAGGAGGGCCGCTCCTCAGTGGTCTCGCAGAGCTAAGAAGAGGAGGCAGCGCCCTTATCCTGCAGGAAGGGCTGCTCCACAGGCCCCTGGTAGAGCTGTGGAGGGAAGCCATTTCCCCGTCCCCACAGGAAGGGCCGCTCCCAAGTGGTCTCGCAGATCTAGGGATAGAAGGCAGCGCCCTAATCCCGCTGGAAGGGCCGTACCCCAGTGGTCTAGCAGAGCTAGAGAGAGAAGGCAGCGCCCTAATCCCGCAGGAAGGGTCGCTCCCCAGTGGTCTCGCAGAGCTAGGGATAGGAGGCAGCGCCCTGATCCCGCAGGACGGGCTGCTCCCCAGTGGTCTTGCAGAGGTCCGGGTGAAGGCAGCGCCCTAATACCGGAGTAACGGCCGCTCCCCAGTGGACTCGCAGAGCTGGGGTGAGGAGGCAGTGCCCTAATCCCGCAGAATGGGCCGCTCCCTAGTGGTCTCTCAGAGGTGGGGAGAAGAGGCAGCGCCCTAATCCCGCAAGAAGGTCCGCTACCCACTGGTCTCTCAGAGCTGGTGAGAGGAGACAGCGCCGTAATCCCGCAAGAACGGGCGCTCCCCAGAGGTCTCGCAGAGCTAGGGAGAGAAGGTAGCGTCCTAATCCCGCAGAATGGGGTGCTCCCCAGTGGTCTCGCAGAGCTAGGGAGAGAAGGCGGTGCCCTAATCCCGCAGGAAGGGCCGCTCCCCAGTGGTCTCGCAGAGCTAGGGAGAGCAGGCAACGCCCTAATGCGGCGGGAAGGGCTCCTCCCCAGTGGTCTCGCAGAGCTAGGGAGAGAAGGCAGCGCCCTAATCCCGCAGGAAGGGCAGTTCCCCAGTTGTCTCGCTTAGCTAGGGATTGAAGGCAGCGCGATAATCCCACAGGAGGGACCCCTACTCAGTGGTCTCGCAGAGCTAGGGAGAGAAGGTTGCACCCTAATTCCGCAGGAAGGACTGCTCCCCAGTGGTCTCGCAGAGCTAGGGAGAGAAGGATGTGCCGTAATCCCGCAGGAACGGGCGCTCCCCAGTGGTCTCGCAGAGTTAGGGAGAGAAGGTAGCGCCCTAATCCCGCAGGAAGGGCTGCTCCCCAGAACCCTGAAAGAGCTGGGGAGGGAAGCGAGCGCACCGCCCCAGCAGGAAGGGCAGCTCCGCAGCGGTCTCGCTGACCTAGGGAGAGAAGGTAGCGTCCTAATCTCGCAGGATGGGGTGCTCCCCAGTGGTCTCGCAGAGCTAGGGAGAGAAGGCAGCGCCCTAATTCTGCAGGAAGGGCCGCTCCCCAGTGGTCTCGCAGAACTAGAGAGAATAGGCAGCGCCCTAATCCCGCATGAAGGGCCGCTCCTCAGTGGTCTCGCAGAGCAAGGGAGAGGAGGCAGCGCCCTAATCTCGCAGGAAGGGCCGCTCCCCAGTGGTCTCGCAGAGCTAGGGAGAGGAGGCAGCGCCCTAATCCTAGAGGAAGGGCTGCTCCCCAGTGATCTCCCAGAGCTGTGGAGAGAAGGCAGCACCCAAATACCGCAGGAAGGTCTGCTCCTCGGAACCCTGGAAGAGCTGGGGAGGGAAGCGAGCTCCCCGCCCCCGCAGGAAGGGCTGCTCCTCAGCAGTCTCACTGAGCTAGGGAGACAAGGTAGAGTCCGAATCCCGCAGGATGGGGTGCTCCCGAGTGGTCTCGCAGAGCTAGGGAGAGAAGGCAGCACCCTAATCCCGCTGGAAGGGCCGCTCCCCAGTGTTCTCGCAGAGCTAGGGATAGAAGGCAGCTCCCTAATCCCGCAGGAAGAGCTGCTACCCAGGCCCCTGGCAGATCTGGGGAGGGATGCCAGTGCCCCGCCGCACAGAAAGGGCCCCTCCCCAGTGGTCTCGCAGAGCAAGGAATAGAAGTCAGTGCCCTAATCCCGCTGGAAGGGCAGCTCCCCAGTTGTCTCGCAGAGCTAAGGAGAAAAGACAGCGCTCTAATCCCGCAGGAAGGTCCCCTATCCAGTGGTCTCGCAGAGCTAGGGAGAGGAGGCAGCGTCCTAATCCCGGAATAAGGGAAACTCCCCAGTGGTCTCGCAGAGCTGGTAAGACGAGGCAGTGCCCTAATCCCGCAGGAACGGCCGCTCCAAAGTTCTCTCGCAGAGCTGGGGAGAAGAGGCAGTGCCCTAATCCCGCAGGAACGGCCGCTCCAAAGTTCTCTCGCAGAGCTGGGGAGAGGAGGCAGTGCCCTAATCCCGCAGGATGGGCCGCTCCCCAGTGGTCTCGCAGAGCTGTGGAGAGGAGCCAGTGAAATAATCCCGCAATAAGGGCCGCTCCGCAGTGGTCTCGCAGAGCTGGGGAGAAGAGGCAGTGCCCTAATTCCGCAGGAGGGCCGCTCCCCAGTGGTCTCGCAGAGCTAGGAAGAGGAGGCAGCGCCCTAATCCCGCAGGAAGGGCTGCTCCACAGGCCCCTGGTAGAGCTGTGGAGGGAAGCCATTTCCCCGTCCCCACAGGAAGGGCCTCTCCCAAGTGGTCTCGCAGATCTAGGGATAGAAGGCAGCGCCCTAATCCCGCAGGAAGGGCCGTACCCCAGTGGTCTAGGAGAGCTAGGGAGAGAAGGCAGCGCCCTAATCCCGCAGCAATGGGCGCTCCCCAGTGGTCTTTCAAAGCTAGAGAGAGAAGGTTGCACCCTAATTCTGCAGGAAGTTCTGCTCCCTAGTGGTCTCGCAGAGCTAGGGAGAGAAGGCAGCGCCGTAATCCTGCAGGAACGGGCGCTCCGAAGTGGTCTCGCAGAGCTAGGGAGAGAAGGTAGTGCCCTAATTCCGCAGGAAGGGCTGCTCCCCAGAACCCTGGAAGAGCTGGGGAGGGAAGCGAGCGACCCGCCCCCGCTGGAAGGGCTGCTCCGCAGCGGTTTTGCTGAGCTAGGGAGAGAAGGTAGGGTCCTAATCCCGCAGGATGGGGTGCTAACCAGTGGTCTCGCAGAGCTAGGGAGAGAAGGCAGCGCCCTAATCCCGCAGGAAGGGTCGCTCCCCAGTGGTCTCACAGAGCTAGGGAGAGAAGGCAGCGCCCTAATTCCGCAGGAAGGGCCGCTCCCCAGTGGTCTCGCAGATCCAGGGATAGGAGGCAGCGCCCTGATCCCGCAGGAAAGGCTGCTCTCCAGTGGTCTCGCAGAGGTAGGGAGAGAAGGCAGCGCCCTAATCTCGGAGTAAGGGCCGCTCCCAAGTGGTCTCTCAGAGGTGGGTAGAGGAGGCAGCGCCCTAATCCAGCAGGAACGGCCGCTCCCCAGTTGTCTCGTAGATCTGGAGAGAGGAGGCAGTGCCCTAATCCCGCAGGATGGGCCGCTCCC
The DNA here is from genome assembly GCF_025201925.1 of Gopherus flavomarginatus. NCBI lineage: Eukaryota > Metazoa > Chordata > Testudines > Testudinidae > Gopherus > Gopherus flavomarginatus. Next base: position 74,402 of record NW_026115108.1, read on the forward strand.
AAGAGGTCTCTCAGAGGTGGGTAGAGGAGGCAGAGCCCTAATCCCGCAAGAAGGGCCGCTACCCAGTTGTCTCTCAGAGCTGGGGAAAGGAGACAGCGCCATAATCCCGCAGGAAGGTACGCTCCCCATTGGTCTCTCAGAGCTGGGGAGATGAGGCAGCGCCCTAATCCCACAGGAAGGGACGCTCCCCAGTGGTCTCGCAGTGCTAGGGAGAGAAGGCAGCGCCCTAATTCCGCAGGAAGGGTCGTTCCCCAGTGGTCTCGCAGAGCTAGGGGGAGTAGGCAGCGCCCTTATCCCGCATGAAGGGCCGCTCCAGAGTGGTCTTGCAGAACTAAGGAGAGAAGGCAGTGCCCTAATCCCGCAGGAAGAGCTGCTACCCAGTGATCTCGCAGAGCTAGGGAGAGAAGGCAGTGCCCTAATCCCGCAGGAAGAGCTGCTACCCAGGCCCCTGGAAGAGCTGGGGAGGGAAGCCAGCGCCCCGCCGCACAGAAAGGGCCAATCCCCAGTGGTCTCGCAGAGCAAGGAATAGAAGTCAGCGCCCTAATCACGAAGGAAGGGCAGCTCCCCAGTTGTCTCGCAGAGCTAAGGAAAAAAGACAGCTCTCTAATCCCGCAGGAAGGGCCCCTATCCAGTGGTCTCGGAGAGCTAGGGAGAGGAGGCTGCGCCCTAATACCGCAGGAAGGGCCGCTCCCCAGTGGTCTCGCAGAGCTAGGGAGAGGAGGCAGCGCCCTAATCCCGGAATAAGGGAAACTCCCCAGTGGTCTCGCAGAGCTGGGGAGAGGAGGCAGCGTCATAATCCCGCAGGAAGGGAAGCTCCCCAGTGGTCTCGCAGAGCTGTGGAGAGGAGGCAGCGAAATAATCCTGCAGTAAGGGCCGCTCCGCAGTGGTCTCGCAGAGCTGGGGAGAAGAGGCAGCGCCCAAATTCCGCAGGAGGGCCGCTCCCCAGTGGTCTCGCAGAGCTAGGAAGAGGAGGCAGCGCCCTTATCCTGCAGGAAGGGCTGCTCCACAGGCCCCTGGTAGAGCTGTGGAGGGAAGCCATTTCCCCGTCCCCACAGGAAGGGCCGCTCCCAAGTGGTCTCGCAGATCTAGGGATAGAAGGCAGCGCCCTAATCCCGCTGGAAGGGCCGTATCCCAGTGGTCTAGCAGAGCTAGGGAGAGAAGGCAGCGCCCTAATCCCGCAGGAAGGGTCGCTCCCCAGTGGTCTCGCAGAGCTAGGGATAGGAGGCAGCGCCCTGATCCCGCAGGACGGGCTGCTCCCCAGTGGTCTTGCAGAGGTCCGGGTGAAGACAGCGCCCTAATACCGGAGTAACGGCCGCTCCCCAGTGGACTCCCAGAGCTGGGGTGAGGAGGCAGTGCCCTAATCCCGCAGAATGGGCCGCTCCCTAGTGGTCTCTCAGAGCTGGGGAGAGGAGACAGCGCCCTAATCCCGCAGGAAGGGCCGCTCCCCAGTGGTTTCGCAGAGCTAGGGAGAGAAGGCAGCGCCTTAATCCCGCAAGAACGGGCGCTCCCCAGAGGTCTCGCAGAGCTAGGGAGAGAAGGTAGCGCCCTAATCCCGCAGGAAGGGCTACTCCCCAGAACCCTGGAAGAGCTGGGGAGGGAAGCGAGAGCCCCGCCCCCGCACAAGTGGCTACTCCGCAGCAGTCTCGCTGAGCTAGGGAGAGAAGGTAGCGTCCTAATCCCGCAGAATGGGGTGCTCCCCAGTGGTCTCGCAGAGCTAGGGAGAGAAGGCAACCCCCTAATGCGGCGGGAAGGGCTCCTCCCCAGTGGTCTCGCAGAGCTAGGGAGAGAAGGCAGTGCCCTAATCCTGCAGGAAGGGCAGTTCCCCAGTGGTCTCGCAGAGTTAGGGAGAGAAGGATGCGCCGTAATCCCGCAGGAACGGGCGCTCCCCAGTGGTCTCGCAGAGTTAGGGAGAGAAGGTAGCGCCCTAATCCCACAGGAAGGGCTGCTCCCCAGAACCCTGAAAGAGCTGGGGAGGGAAGCGAGCACACCGCCCCAGCAGGAAGGGCAGCTCCGCAGCGGTCTCGCTGACCTAGGGAGAGAAGGTAGCGTCCTAATCTCGCGGGATGGGGTGCTCCCCAGTGGTCTCGCAGAGCTAGGGAGAGAATGCAGCGCAATAATCCCGCAGGAAGGGTAGCTCCCCAGTGGTCTCGCAGAGCTAGGGAGAGAAGGCAGCGCCCTAATTCTGCAGGAAGGGCCGCTCCCCAGTGGTCTCGCAGAACTAGAGAGAATAGGCAGCGCCCTAATCCCCCATGAAGGGCCGCTCCTCAGTGGTCTCGCAGAGCAAGGGAGAGGAGGAAGCGCCCTTATCCCGCAGGAAGGGCCTCTCCTCAGTGGTCTTGCAGAGCTAGGGAGAGGAGGCTGCGACATACTCCCGCAGGAATGGCCGCTCCCCAGTGGTCTTGCAGATCGAGGGAGAGAAGGTAGTGCCCTAATTCCGCAAGAAACGCTGCTCCCCAGTGGTCTCACAGAGCTAGGAAGAGAAGGCAGCACCCTAATCCCGCAGGAAAGGCCTCTCCCCAGTGGTCTCGCAGAGCTTGAGAGTGAAGGTAGCGCCCTAATCCCGGAGGAAGGACTGCTCCCCAGGCCCCTGGCAGAGCTGTGGAGGGATGCCAGCGCCCCACCCCACAGAAAGAGCCCCTTACCAGTGGTCTTACAGAGCTAGGGAGAGAAGGCAGCGCCCTCATCCCGCAGGAAGCAGCGCTCCCCAATGGTCTTGCAGACCTAAGGAGAGAAGGCAGGGCCCTAATCCCGCAGGAAGGGCTGCTCCCCAGTGGTCTCGCAGAGCTAGGGAGAGAAGGCAGTGCCCTAATCCCGCAGAAGGGTCGCTCCCCAGTGGACTCGCAGAGCTAGGAAGAGAAGACAGCGCTCTAATCCCGCAGGAAGCGCCGCTCCCTCGTGGTCTCGCAGAGGTGGGGAGAGAAGGCAGCGTCCTAATCCAGCAGGAAGGGCCGCTCCCCTGTGGTCTCGCAGAGCTGGGGAGAGAAGATAGCGCCCTAATCCCGCAGGAAGGGCTGCTCCCCAGTGGTCTCGCAGAGCTCGGGAGAAAAGGCAGCGCCCTAATCCCGCAAGAAGGGCTACTCCCCAGTGGTCTCTCAGACCTAGGGAGAGAAAGCAGCGCCCTAATCCCGCAGTAAGGGCCGATCCCCAGTGGTCTCGCAGAGCTAGGGAGAGGAGGCAGCGCCCTAATCCCGCAGAAAGGTCCGCTACTCAGTGATCTCGCAGAGCCAGGGAGAGGAGGCAGCTCCCTAATCCTGCAGGAAGGGCAGCTCCCAAGTGGTCTCGCAGGGCTAGGGAGAGAAGGCATCGCCGTAATCCTGCAGGAAGGGCCGCTCCCCAGTGGCCACGCAGAGCTAGGGAGAGAAGGCAGTGCCCTAACCCCGCAGGAAGGGCCGCTCCCCAGTGGCCTCGCAGAGCTAGGGAGAGAAGGCATCGCCGTAATCCAGCAGGAAGCGCCGCTCCCCAGTGGTCTCGCAGAGCTGGGGAGAGAAGACAGCGCCCTAATCCCGCAAGAAGAGCCGCTTACCAGTAATCTCGCAGAGCTAGAGAGGGGAGGCAGCGCCCTAATCCCGCAGGAAGGGCTGCTCCCCAGTGGTCTCGCAGAGCTCGGGAGAAAAGGCAGCGCCCTAATCCCGCAAGAAGGGCTACTCCCCAGTGGTCTCTCAGACCTAGGGAGAGAAAGCAGCGCCCTAATCCCGCAGTAAGGGCCGCTCCCCAGTGGTCTCGCAGAGCTAGGGAGAGGAGGCAGCGCCCTAATCCCGCAGAAAGGTCCGCTACTCAGTGATCTCGCAGAGCCAGGGAGAGGAGGCAGCTCCCTAATCCTGCAGGAAGGGCAGCTCCCAAGTGGTCTCGCAGGGCTAGGGAGAGAAGGCATCGCCGTAATCCTGCAGGAATTGCCGCTCCCCAGTGGCCACGCAGAGCTAGGGAGAGAAGGCAGTGCCCTAACCCCGCAGGAAGGGCCGCTCCCCAGTGGCCTCGCAGAGCTAGGGAGAGAAGGCATCGCCGTAATCCAGCAGGAAGCGCCGCTCCCCAGTGGTCTCGCAGAGCTGGGGAGAGAAGACAGCGCCCTAATCCCGCAAGAAGAGCCGCTTACCAGTAATCTCGCAGAGCTAGAGAGGGGAGGCAGCGCCCTAATCCCGCAGGAACGGCCGCTCCCCAGTGGTCTCGCAGAGCTAGGGAGAGGAGGCAGCGCCCTAATCCCGCAGAAAGGTCCGCTCCTCAGTGATCTCGGAGAGCCAGGGAGAGGAGGCAGCTCCCTAATCCTGCAGGAAGGGCAGCTCCCAAGTGGTCTCGCAGGGCTAGGGAGAGAAGGCATCGCCGTAATCCTGCAGGAAGGGCCGCTCCCCAGTGGCCACGCAGAGCTAGGGAGAGAAGGCAGTGCCCTAACCCCGCAGGAAGGGCCGCTCCCCAGTGGCCTCGCAGAGCTAGGGAGAGAAGGCATCGCCGTAATCCAGCAGGAAGGGCCGCTCCCCAGTGGCCACGCAGAGCTAGGGAGAGAAGGCAGTGCCCTAATACCGCAGGAAGGGCCGCTCCACAGTGGTCTCGCAGACCTAGGGAGAGAAAGCAGCGCCCTAATCCCGCAGTAAGGGCCGCTCCCCAGTGGTCTCGCAGAGCTAGGGAGAGGAGGCAGCGCCCTAATCCCGCAGAAAGGTCCGCTACTCAGTGATCTCGCAGAGCCAGGGAGAGGAGGCAGCTCCCTAATCCTGCAGGAAGGGCAGCTCCCAAGTGGTCTCGCAGGGCTAGGGAGAGAAGGCATCGCCGTAATCCTGCAGGAAGGGCCGCTCCCCAGTGGCCACGCAGAGCTAGGGAGAGAAGGCAGTGCCCTAACCCCGCAGGAAGGGCCGCTCCCCAGTGGCCTCGCAGAGCTAGGGAGAGAAGGCATCGCCGTAATCCAGCAGGAAGGGCCGCTCCCCAGTGGCCTCGCAGAGCTAGGAGGAGGAGGCAGTGCACTAATCCCGCAGGAAGCGCCGCTCCCCAGTGGTCTCGCAGAGCTGGGGAGAGAAGACAGCGCCCTAATCCCGCAAGAAGAGCCGCTTACCAGTAATCTCGCAGAGCTAGAGAGGGGAGGCAGCGCCCTAATCCCGCAGGAAGGGCCGCTCCCCAGTGGTCTCGCAGAGCTAGGGAGTGAAGGTAGCACCCTAATCCGGCAGGAAGGGCCGCTCCCCAGTGGTTTCGCAGAGCTAGGGAGAGAAGGCAGCGCCCTAATACCGTAGGAAGGTCAGCTCCTCAGTGGTCTTGCAGAACAGGGTAGAGAAGGCAGCGCCCTGATCCCACAGGAAGCGCCGTTCCCTAGTGGTCTCGCAGAGCTAGGGAGAGGAGACAGCTCCCAAATCGCGTAGGAAGGGCCGCTCCCCAGTGGTTTCGCAGAGCTAGGGAGAGGAGGGAGCGCCCTAATCCCGCAGGAGGGTCCGCTCCCCAGTGGTCTTGCAGAGCTAGGGAGTGAAGGTAGCACACTCATTCCGCAGGAAAAGAAGCTCCCCAGTGGTCTCGCAGAGATAGGGAGAGGAGGCAGCGCCCTAATCCTGCAGGAAGGGCCGATCCCCAGTGGTCTCGCAGAGCTAAGGAGAGGAGGCAGCGCCCTAATACCGCAGGAAGGGCCGCTCCACAGTGGTCTCGCAGAGCTCGGGAGAAAAGGCAGCGCCCTAATCCCGCAAGAAGGGCTACTCCCCAGTGGTCTCTCAGACCTAGGGAGAGAAAGCAGCGCCCTAATCCCGCAGTAAGGGCCGCTCCCCAGTGGTCTCGCAGAGCTAGGGAGAGGAGGCAGCGCCCTAATCCCGCAGAAAGGTCCGCTCCTCAGTGATCTCGCAGAGCCAGGGGGAGGAGGCAGCTCCCTAATCCTGCAGGAAGGGCAGCTCCCAAGTGGTCTCGCAGGGCTAGGGAGAGAAGGCATCGCCGTAATCCTGCAGGAAGGGCCGCTCCCCAGTGGCCACGCAGAGCTAGGGAGAGAAGGTAGTGCCCTAACCCTGCAGGAAGGGCCGCTCCCCAGTGGCCTCGCAGAGCTAGGGAGAGAAGGCATCGCCGTAATCCAGCAGGAAGGGCCGCTCCCCAGTGGCCTCGCAGAGCTAGGAGGAGGAGGCAGTGCACTAATCCCGCAGGAAGCGCCGCTCCCCAGTGGTCTCGCAGAGCTGGGGAGAGAAGACAGCGCCCTAATCCCGCAAGAAGAGCCGCTTACCAGTAATCTCGCAGAGCTAGAGAGGGGAGGCAGCGCCCTAATCCCGCAGGAAGGGCCGCTCCCCAGTGGTCTCGCAGAGCTAAGGAGAGGAGGCAGCGCCCTAATCCCGCAAGAAGGGCTACTCCCCAGTGGTCTCTCAGACCTAGGGAGAGAAAGCAGCGCCCTAATCCCGCAGTAAGGGCCGCTCCCCAGTGGTCTCGCAGAGCTAGGGAGAGGAGGCAGCGCCCTAATCCCGCAGAAAGGTCCGCTCCTCAGTGATCTCGCAGAGCCAGGGAGAGGAGGCAGCTCCCTAATCCTGCAGGAAGGGCAGCTCCCAAGTGGTCTCGCAGGGCTAGGGAGAGAAGGCATCGCCGTAATCCTGCAGGAAGGGCCGCTCCCCAGTGGCCACGCAGAGCTAGGGAGAGAAGGCAGTGCCCTAACCCCGCAGAAAGGGCCGCTCCCCAGTGGCCTCGCAGAGCTAGGAGGAGGAGGCAGTGCACTAATCCCGCAGGAAGCGCCGCTCCTCAGTGGTCTCGCAGAGCTGGGGAGAGAAGACAGCGCCCTAATCCCGCAAGAAGAGCCGCTTACCAGTAATCTCGCAGAGCTAGAGAGGGGAGGCAGCGCCCTAATCCCGCAGGAAGGGCCGCTCCCCAGTGGTCTCGCAGAGCTAGGGAGTGAAGGTAGCACCCTAATCCGGCAGGAAGGGCCGCTCCCCAGTGGTTTCGCAGAGCTAGGGAGAGTAGGCAGCACCCTAATCCCGTAGGAAGGTCAGCTCCTCAGTGGTCTTGCAGAACAGGGTAGAGAAGGCAGCGCCCTGATCCCACAGGAAGCGCCGTTCCCTAGTGGTCTCGCAGAGCTAGGGAGAGGAGACAGCTCCCAAATCGCGTAGGAAGGGCCGCTCCCCAGTGGTTTCGCAGAGCTAGGGAGAGGAGGGAGCGCCCTAATCCCGCAGGAGGGTCCGCTCCCCAGTGGTCTTGCAGAGCTAGGGAGTGAAGGTAGCACACTCATTCCGCAGGAAAAGAAGCTCCCCAGTGGTCTCGCAGAGATAGGGAGAGGAGGCAGCGCCCTAATCCTGCAGGAAGGGCCGCTCCCCAGTGGTCTCGCAGAGCTAAGTAGATGAGGCAGCGCCATAATACCGCAGGAAGGGCCGCTCCCCAGTGGTCTCGCAGAGCTAGGGAGTGAAGGTAGCGCCCTAATCCCACAGGAAGGGCCTCTCCCCAGTGGTCTCGCAGAGCTAGGGAGAGGTGGCAGCGCCCTCATCCCGGAGGAAGCAGCGCTCCCCAGTGGTCTTGCAGACCTAGGAAGAGAAGGCAGGGCCCTAATCCCGCAGAAAGGGCTGCTCCTCAGTGGTCTCGCAGAGGTAGGGAGAGAAGGCAGCACCCTAATCCCGCAGGAAGGGCTGCTCCCCAGTGGTCTCGCAGAGCTAGGGAGAGAAGGCAGCGCCCTAATACCGCAGGAAGGGCCGCTTGCTAGTGCTCTCGCAGAGCTAGGGAGTGCAGTCAACTCCCTAATTCCGCAGGAATGGCCGCTCCCCAGTGGTCTCGCAGAGATAGGGATAGAAGATAACGCCCTAATCCCGCAGGAAGGGCTGCTCCCCAGAGGTCTCGCAGAGCTAGGGAGAGAAGGCAGCACCCTAATCCCACAGGAAGGATTGCTCCGCAGTGGTCTCGCAGAGCTCGGGAGAAAATGCAGCAACCTAATCCCGCAAGAAGGGCTTCTCCCCAGTGGTCTTCTAGACCTAGGGAGAGAAAGCAGCGCCCTAATCCCGCAGGAAGGGCCGCTCCCCAGTGGTGTCGCAGAGCTAGGAAGAGGAGGCAGCTCCCTAATCCCGCACGAATGGCTGCTCCCCAGTGGTCTCGCAGAGCTAGAGAGATGAGGCAGTGCCCTAATCCCGCAGGAAGAGCCGCTCACCAGTGGTCTCGCAGAGCTGGGGACAGAAGGCAGCACCCTGATCCCGCAGGAAGGGCTCTTCCCCAGGCCCCTGGCAGAGCTGGGGAGGGAAGCCAGCGGAACGCCCCCGCAGGAAGGGCCGCTCCCAGTTGTCTCGCAGAGCTAGTTAGAGAAGGAGGCTCCCTACTCCCGCAGAAAAGGCCGCTTCCCAGTGGTTTCGCAGAGCTAGGGAGAGAAGGCGGCGCCTTAATCCTGCAGAAAGGGCGGCTCCCAAATGTTCTCGCAGAGGTATAGAGAGAAGGCAGCGCCCTTATCCCGCAGGAAGAGCCGCTCCCCAGTGGTCTCGCAGAGATAGGGAGAGAAAGCAGCGCCCTAATTCCGCAGGAAAGACTGATCAACAGTGGTCTCGCAGAGGTAGGGAGAAAAAGCATCGTCCAAATCCCGCAGGAAGGGCTGATCCCCAGGCCCCTGGCAGAGATGGGGAGGGAAGCGAGCGCCCCGTCTCAGCAGGAAGGTCCGCTCCCCAATGGTCTTGCAGAGCTAGGGAGAGAAAGCAGCGCCCTAATCCCGCAGGAAGGACTGCTTCCCAGTGGTCTCGCAGAGCTAGGGAGAGGAGGCGGAGCCCTAATCCCGCAGGAAGGGCTGCTCCCCAGTGGTCTCGCAGAGCTAGGGAGAGAAGGTAGCGCCCTAATCCCGCAGGAAGGGCCGCTCCCCAGTGCTCTCACAGAGCTAGGGTGAGAAGGCGGTGCCCTAATCCCAAAGGAAGGGCCGATCCCCAGTAGTCTCTCAGAGCTAGGGAAAGAAGGCGGGGCCCTAATCCCGCAGGAAGGGCAGCTCCCCAGTTGTCTCGCAAAGCTAGGGTGAGAATGTGGTGCCCTAACCGAGCAGGAAGGGCCGATCCCCAGTGGTCTCGCAGACCTAGGGAGAGAAGGTGGCACCCTAATTCTGCAGGAAGAGCCGCTCCTCAGTGGTCTCTCAGAGGTAGGGAAAGTAAGCAGCGCCCTAATTCGGATGGAAGGGCCGCTCCCCAGTGGTCTTGCAGAGCTAGGGAGAGAAGGCGCCGCAGTAATCCCGCAGGAAAGGCCGCTCCCCAGTGGTTTCGCAGAGCTAGGGGGAGAAGGCAGCGTCCTTATACCGCAGGAAGGGCTGCTCCCCAGGCCCCTGGCAGAGCTGGGGAGGGAAGCCAGCGCCCCGACCCCGCAGGAAGGGCCTTTCCTCATTGGTCTCGCAGAGCTAGAGAGAGAAGGCGGCGCCCTAATCCCGCAGGAAGGACCGCTCCCCAGTTGTCTTGAAGAGCTAGGGAGAGAAGGCAGTGCCCTAATACCACAGGAAGGATTGGTCCCCAGTGGTCTAGCAGATCTAGGAAGAGAAGGCAGCACCCTAATCCCGCAAGAAGGGCCGCTCCCCAGTGGTCTCGCAGAGCTAGGGAGAGGAGGCAGCTCCCAAATCCCACAGGAAGGGTTGCTCCCCAGTGGTTTCGAAGAGCTAGGGACAGTAGGGAGCGCCCAATCCTGCAGGAAGGGCTGCTCTCCAGTGGTCTCGCAGAGCTAGGGAGAGAAGGCAGCGCACTAATCCCGCAAGAACAGCTGCTCCCCAGTGGTCTCGCAGACCTTGGGATAGAAGGCAGCACCCAAATCCCGCAGGAAGGGCTGCTTCCCAGTGGTCTCCCAGAGCTAGGGAGAGAAGGCAGCGCCCTAATACCGCAGGAACGGCCGCTCCCCGGTGGTCTCGCAGAGCTAGGGAGAGGAGGCAGCGCCCTAATCCCGCAGGAATGGCCGCTCCCCGGTGGTCTCGCAGAGCTAGGGAGAGAAGGCAGCGCCCTAATCCCGCAGGAAGGGCTGCTCCCCAGTGGTCTTGCAGACCTTGGATGAGAAGGCAGCGCCCTAATCCCGAAGGAAGGGCTGCTCCCCAGTGGTTTCGAAGAGCTAGGGAGAGGAGGGAGCTCCCAATCCCGCAGGAAGGGCTGCTCTCCAGTGGTCTCGCAGAGCAAGGGAGAGAAGGCAGCGCCCTAATCCCGCTAGAACAGCTGCTCCCCAGTGGTCTCGCAGAGCTAGGGAGAGAAGGCAGCGCCCTGAACCCGCAGGGAGGGCTGCTCCCCAGTGGTCTCACAGAGCTAGGGAGAGGAAGCAGCGCCCTAATCCCGTAGGAAAGGCCGCTCCCGAGTGGTCTCGCAAAGCTTCGGAGAGAAGGCAGCGCCCTAATCCCGCAGGAAGGGCCGCTCCCTAGTGGTCTCGCAGAGTTAGTTAGAGAAGGCGGCGCCCTAATCCCCCAGGAAAGGAAGCTCCCCAGTGGTTTTGCAGAGCTAGGGAGAGAAGGTGGAGCCCTAATCCCGCAGGAAGGGCCGCTCCCCAGTGGTCTCGCAGAGGTAGGGAGAGAAGGAAGGACCCTAATCCCGCAGGAAGGGTCGCTCCCCAGTGGTCTCGCAGAGCTCGGGAGAGAAGGCAGAGTCCTTTTACCGCAGGAAGGGATGCTCCCCAGGCACCTCGCAGAGCTGGGGATGGAAGCCAGCGTCCCGCCCCCCGCAGGAAGGGCCGATCCCCAGTGGTCTCGCAGAGCTAGGGAGAGAAGTTGGCGCCCTAATCCCTCAGGAAGGGCGGCTCCTCAGTGTTATCGCAGAGGTAGGGAGCCAAAGCAGCGCCCTAATCCCGCAGGAAGGGCCGCTCCCCAGTGGTCTCGCAGAGATAGGGAGAGAAGTTGGCGCCCTAATCCCTCAGGAAGGGCGGCTCCTCAGTGTTATCGCAGAGGTAGGGAGCCAAAGCAGCGCCCTAATCCCGTAAGAAGGGCCGCTCCCCAGTGGTCTCGCAGAGATAGGGAGAGAAGTTGGCGCCCTAATCCCTCAGGAAGGGCGGCTCCTCAGTGTTATCGCAGAGGTAGGGAGCCAAAGCAGCGCCCTAATCCCGCAGGAAGGGCCGCTCCCAAGTGGTCTCGCAGAGCTAGGGAGAGAAAGCAGCGTCCTTATACCGCAGGAAGGGCTGCTCCCCAGGCCCCTGGCAGAGCTGGGGAGGGAAGCCAGCGCCCTGCCCCCGCAGGAAGGGCCTTTCCTCATTGGTCTCGCAGAGCTAGAGAGAGAAGGCGGCGCCCTAATCCCGCAGGAAGGGCCGCTCCCCAGTGGTCTTGAAGAGCTAAGGACAGAAGGCAGCGCCCTAATGCCAGAAGAATGATTGGTCTCCAGTGGTCTAGCAGAGCTAGGAAGAGAAGGCAGAACCCTAATCCCGCAAGAAGGGCCGCTCCCCAGTGGTCTCGCAGAGCTAGGTAGAGGAGGCAGCTCCCAAATCCCGCAGGAAGGGCTGCTCCCCAGTGGTTTCGAAGAGCTAGGGAGAGAAGGGAGCGCCCAATCCCGCAGGAAGGGCTGCTCTCCAGTGGTCTCGCAGAGCTAGGGAGAGAAGGCAGCGCCCTAATCCCGCAAGAACAGCTGCTCCCCAGTGGTCTCGCAGAGCTAGGGAGAGAAGGCAGTGTCCTAATCCCGCAGGAAGGTCCGCTCCCCAGTGGTCTCGCAGAGCTGGGAGAGAAGGTAGCGCCCTAATCCCGCAGGAACGGCCGCTCCCCAGTGGTCTTGCAGACCTTGGGAGAGAAGGCAGCTATCTAATCCCGCAAGAACGGCCACTCCCCAGTGGTCTCGCAGAGCTAGGGAGAGAAGGTAGTGCCCTAATTCCGCAGGAAGGGCTGCTGCACAGTGGTCTGGCAGAGCTAGGGAGAGAAGGCAGCGCCCTAATCCCGCAGGAACTTCCGCTCCCCAGTGGTCTCGCAGACCTTGGGATAGAAGGCAGCACCCAAATCCCGCAGGAAGGGCTGCTTCCCAGTGGTCTCCCAGAGCTAGGGAGAGAAGACAGCGCCCTAATCTAGCAGCAAGGGCCGCACCACAGTGCTCACGCAGAGCTAGTGAGAGGAGGCAGCGTCCTATTACCGCAGGATGGGATGCTCCCCAGGCACCTCGCAGAGCTGGGGATGGAAGCCAGCGTCCCGCCCCCCGCAGGGAGGGCCGATCCCCAGTGGTCTCGCACAGCTAGGGTGAGAAGACCGCGCCCTAATCCCGTAAGAAGGGCCGCTCTCCAGTTGTCTCGCAGAGATAGGGAGAGAAGTTGGCGCCCTAATAGCTCAGGAAGGGCGGCTCCTCAGTGTTATCGCAGAGGTAGGGAGCCAAAGCAGCGCCCTCATCCCGCAGGAAGGGCCGCTCCCCAGTGGTCTCACAGAGCTAGGGGGAGAAAGCAGCGTCCTTATACCGCAGGAAGGGCTGCTCCCCAGGCCTCTGGCAGAGCTGGGGAGGGAAGCCAGCGCCCCGCCCCCGCAGGAAGGGCCTTTCCTCATTGGTCTGGCAGAGCTAGAGAGAGATGGCGGCGCCCTAATCCCGCAGGAAGGGCCGCTCTCAGTGGTCTTGAAGAGCTAGGGAGAGAAGGCAGCGCCCTAATGCCACAGGAATGATTGGTCTCCAGTGGTCTAGCAGAGCTAGGAAGAGAAGGCAGAACCCTAATCCCGCAAGAAGGGCCGCTCCCCAGTGGTCTCGCAGAGCTAGGGAGAGGAGGCAGCTAACAAATCCCGCAGGAAGGGCTTCTCCCCAGAGGTTTCGAAGAGCTAGGGAGAGAAGGTGCTCCCAATCCCGCAGGAAGGGCTGCTCTCCAGTGGTCTCGCAGAGCTAGGGAGAGAAGGCAGCGCCCTAATCCCGCAAGAACAGCTGTTCCCCAGTGGTCTCGCAGAGCTAGGGAGAGAAGGCAGTGTCCTAATCCCGCAGGAAGGTCCGCTCCCCAGTGGTCTCGCAGAGCTAGGGAGAGATGGTAGCGCCCTAAACCCGCAGGAACGGCCGCTCCCCAGTGGTCTCGCAGACCTTGGGAGAGAAGGCAGCTATCTAATCCCGCAAGAACGGCCGCTCCCCAGTGGTCTCACAGAGGTAGGGAGAGAAGGAAGCACCCTAATCCCGCAGGAAGGGTCGCTCCCTAGTGCTCTCGCAGAGCTAGGGAGGGAAGGCGACGCCCTAATCCCGCAGGAAAGGCCGCTCCCCAGTGGTTTCGCAGAGCTCGGGAGAGAAGGCAGCGTCCTTTTACCGCAGGAAGGGATGCTCCCCAGGCACCTCGCAGAGCTGGGGATGGAAGCCAGCCTCCCGCCCCCCGCAGGAAGGGCCGATCCCCAGTGGTCTCGCAGAGCTAGGGAGAGAAGACCGCGCCCTAATCCCGTAAGAAGGGACGCTCCCGAGTGGTCTCGCAGAGATAGGGAGAGAAGTTGGCGCCCTAATCCCTCAGGAAGGGCGGCTCCTAAGTGTCATCGCAGAGGTAGGGAGCCAAAGCAGCGCCCTAATCCCGCAGGAAGGGCCGCTCCCCAGTGGTCTCGCAGA